>NC_057392.1:70450892-70741675 GCF_019320065.1 Cervus canadensis
ATTTTCCCTCAGTTTCCATCTGCCAACTTAATGACAACAAATTTGTTTATTGCCACCTACTTTATTAGATGAAGGTACCTGGAATCTCATGGCAATCTACTGAAGGCCTTGTTCCAAGGTGATAATCACATATTATTATAAACACTTTTCAGCGAATGATTATTCAATTAATTTTGGTTCCACATGATAAAATAACATGTATAGATAGTCTCATAATTTACCAGTAGCTCTATCCAAATATTATATCAGACTTGTTTTGATAACTAATTCCTGGGAAAACTCTTGCTGGCTCATCTGAGCCTCCTCATCTGAGAAAAATAATGTTAATAAATAGTTTTCTGTTTATACCAATGAAAGTAATGAGGCTCTTCATAAACAGGTTTTTAAATTAAATGAATAGAGAAGAAAACAAAGCCATACAAAATCTCACTACCTACCACTGTGAATAGTTTGGTTAATTTCCTTTCAGCTCCCTCCCTCCCTCTCCACTCCTCTCTCCCCCTCCTCTCCTGCGCACATATCTTATTCAGTCGCCTCTGACATTCACTCTCTGCCTTCCCATCCTCCAGATCAAGTAACTGGATGATAGACATCTGGCACTTTGAGAGTGTATGGGTACAACTAAATCTGAAACAAAGGGGTGAGAGAATTTTGATCTTTAAGGTCAAAAGTTACAAGACTAACTCTAAAACAGAAATGTCTGTATGCATACTTGTAGAGTGAATATTCCTGAAACAAGCCAGAGATAGTCAAGGAAGACTGAGATGTGGACTTGGACTTATCATAGTCTAGAGCAACCTGAATGTAAGAGAACACAGCCCACCTGGTCCAGCCACCTGGATGCCAAGTCAGTGCCCAGGTATTTTTACTGATGCCCAGTGGAAGCCACCAATCAATGGTGGCCAGTCAATTGTCTTGCAAGTTATGCCATGGGTATATACACATGTTGAGGGGCGTTTGTTGGAGGGCAGATGGCAATGGTTTTACTTGGGGCTCAAATTCATTCAACACAGGTAGGACTTTGAATGGATAAAGTTGAGTTAGCTGTTCCTCCGCTACTATTTGAACTATTTAAGAGAGGGTTGTGGTGAACGTGAGAAAACCTTGGCTGGGACTTTCCTGATGGTCCAATGGCTAATATTCCACATTCCCATTGAAGGGGATGCAGGTTTGTTTCCTGATCAGGGACCTAAGAACCTGCATGCCATGTAATGTGTGGGGAAAAAAATTAAAAAACAGAAAAAATCTTGGCCACAGAATGGTATAACTTGCAAGACAAATCCTGGGTCAGAAAGATCCCTTGGAGTAGGAAATGGCAACCCACTCCAGTATTCTTGCCTGGAAAATCCCATGGGCAGAGGATCCTGGTGGGCTCCAGTCCATAGTGTTGCAAAGAGTTGGACATGACTGAGCACGCAAACACACACACACATGAACACACACATATATGGCTGTACTATACACTAATAACTATATACTCTGGGTATTTGTCAGCCTATGGCTGTGCCAGTGCATCTGTCTGGTCTTTGCCAAGCTGAGGTCTTGCCATCATGCTCACAACTAGAAACCTACTGAAACTCTTCTCATCTACCCTTCCATGGCTCTGCCTCAAAGACCAACCTCACCCCCTGCTCTGAGGCCTGATGCCCTCTGCCTTTCCACTACTTGGCAGCTAAACATCTCCTAAAACAGTGTTGAGTTAGAGTGCTAACTCAACTCTTTCCACCCAAAGCTGTTCTGTTCCATTCAGCCCTTCCTCCTCAGGTATACATACAAGCTTTGACAACTTACTGCACTTTACTTTTATATTTTACAACTCCCAGTGAGGTTAAATGCTTTTTCATTTATTTATTTGTTGTTCTTAATTTTCTCTTGCAAACTGATTGTGTAGCTCATTTCCATTTGTCTTCCTTTATGCGCCCCACAAATTATAAGCAAACCCTTTCCTTAACTACTGGGAAATCATCTCTTTAGAGGTCAGTTGACCTGAAATCACTGAACAGCCTTATTAATTCCTGCATGGAGTAAAAAAAATATATATATACAAGTCTAACTTATGTCTTCCCCTTCACTGTCTATGAAATTCCCACTTTAGTACTCATGAAAATTTTGAAAAATAAACTAATAAGTCTTAGTGTACTGTGTGGCTCAGTTCACACAGTCATGGTTAAGGAATCACAGTCTAAGAACTACAAAGAGTAATTTTAGAAACTTCTGATATTTATATGTCACAGTTTCTGATATTTATATATGATCACTCACCTAGACCCAGACATCCTGGAGTGTGAAGTCAAATGGCCCTTTGGAAGCATCACTATGAACAAAGCTAGTAGAGGTGATGGAATTCCAGATGAGCTATTTCAGATCCTAAAAGATGCTGTTAAAGTGCTTCACTCAATATGCCAACAAAATTGGAAAACTCAATAGTGGCCATAGGACTGGAAAAGGTCAGTTTTCATTCAAGTCCCAAAGGAGGACAATGTCAAAGAATGTTCAAGCTACCATACAATTGTACTCATTTCCCATGCAGCAAGGTCATGCTCAAAATCCACCAAGGCTTCAACAGTATGTGAACTGAGAACTTCCAGATGTTCAAGCTGGATTTAGAAAAGGCAGAGGAACCAGAGCTCAAATTGACAACATCCATTGGATCATAGAAAAACCAAGGGAGTTACAGAAAAACATCTACTTCTGCTTCATTGACTACACTAAAGCTTTTGACTGTGTTGTTCACAACAAACTGTGGAAAATTCTTAAAGAGATGGGAATACAAGACCACCTCACCTGCCTCCTGAGAAATCTGTATGCAGATCAAGATGCAATAGTTAGAACCGGACATGGAACAACAGACTGGTTCCAAATTGGGAAAGGAGTACGTCAAGCTTGTATATTGTCACCCTGCTTATTTAACTTATATGCAGAGTACATCATGCAAAATGCCAAGTTGGATGAAGCACAAGCTGGAACCAAGATTTCCGGGAGAAATATCAATAACCTTAGATATGCAAATGACACCACCCTTATGGCAGAAAGCAAAGAGGAACTAAAGAGCCTCTTGATGAAGGTGAAAGAGGAAGAGTGAAAAAGCTGACTTAAAACTCAACATTCAAAAAACTAAGATCATGGCATCTGATCCCATCACTTCATTCCATATAGATGGGGAAACAAAGGATATAGTGAAAGGTTTTCATTTTATTGGGCTCCAAAATTACTGTGGATGGTGACTGCAGCCATGAAATTAAAAGACACTTGCTCATGACAAACATAAACACCATATTAAAAAGCAGAGACATTACTCTGCTGACAAAGGTCTGTGTAGTCAAATCTATGGTTTTTCCAGAAGTCATGTATGGATGTGAGAGTAGGACTATAAAGAAGGCTGAGCACTGAAGAATTGATGCTTTTGAACTGTGGTGTTGGAGAAGACTTGAGAGTCTCTTGGACTGCAAGGAGATCCACCCAGTCCATCCTAAAGGAAATCAGTCCTGAATATTCATTGGAAGGACTGATGCTGAAGCTGATGCTCCAATACTTTGACCACCTGATGTGAAAGCTGACTCATTGGAAAAGATCCTGATGCTGGGAAAGATTGAAGGCAGGAGAAGAAGGGGACAACAGAGTACAAAATATTTGGATGGCATCTCTGACTCAATAGACCTGAGTCTGAGCAAGCTCTAGGAGATGGTGAAGGACAGGGAAGCCTGGCGTGCTGCAGTCCATGGGGTCACAAAGAGTCAGACTTGACTGATCAACTAAACAACAATATATCACAAAGACTGTAAAGGGGGCTCCAATTCATACCCTCCAGCAATGTACAGTTCAAGCTCCACGAAAAGGAGAAGCCAGATTCTCTTGGCTTCATGCTCTAACACTTTCCCTCTACTCTTTTCCTCACACAAATTTTCTTCTTCTCTCTTCCCTATTGTCTCCTAGCTCTTAGCTTTATCTGTTTATTTATTGGCCATGCTGTACAGCCTGTGGGATCTTAGTTCCCCGACCAGGGCTCAAATCCGTGCCCCCTACATTGGAAGGGCAGCGTCTTAATCACTGGGCCTCCAGGAAAGTCTCCTCTCCTAGGTCTTTATCATTTATACAGCTTGGCCTCTCATCCTGAGTCCTTTCCTCTTTCATATCTACCTCTCCTGCCCGATTCCCACCTGATAATTCTCCTAATTACAAGTCACACACACACACACACAAAAACCAAGGGTAAGAAAGTTAACTAGACAGTTCACACCTTTACCAATTTTGTTCTTGAAACACAATTGAAACATTTGATAAAGTCGGCTACAATGTGCTAGCTCCCACAAGCCTCAGATACCACCAGGAACAACAGTTTGCACCTGCATGGAAATAACTCTACACCAGAGAGCTATAAACACTTCAGACCAGTTAATTCCAACACCGTCTATCCTTCCCGTACCCTTGGCCAGTTCCCCAGCTTCAGAGGCTCCAGCCATTCATACTCTCAGGTGCTATGTTTGGTCCCTTTTGCCTCATTAGCTCCAACACTAACCTATCTCTGGAGCCTTCTTCCTGTGCTCTGCTGTCCTCTAAACAAACTTCTCATCCTAAAATACTCACAGAACAACAACATGTGTCTTACACTCCTGTGTGTGTGTGTTTGTGTTAGTCACGCAGTTGTGTCCTATTCTGCGACCCCATAGACTGTAGCCTGCCAGCCTCTCTGTCCATCAAATTCTCCAGGCAAGAATACAGGAGTGGGTAGTCATTCCTTTTTCCAAGGGATCTTCCTAACCCAGGAATTGAACTCAGGTCTCCTGCATTGTGGGCAGAGTCTTTACCATCTGAGCCACCAGCAAAGTCCATACAGAGCAGCCTGCTGAAAGGAAGCCACTGTGGTATTTGAGGAAGCATCTTCAGATCATCAAAGCTTACCCTTCTTTTTGCCAACAACTCTTTGATATGATTTCATCCTTAGTTTAAAAATATTTGTGGCCCTCCTGTTTATGAGTATGGATTACATGCAGAAGTTACAAGGTGGGGAAAAAAAGGCAGCCCATAATAAATATTTGTTAAACTAACAGAAATATTTGTATGAGCCAGTTGCAGATATTCTAAAATGGTTACGAGATGGAATCCAGATCTGTAATATCAAGTAGAATCAATGTGCCAAGGCTACTTTCTTTCTTGAGTTATATTCTCTTTCTTGCTGAAAACTGGGATATCAGTTTTCTTTTCCCCCAGTCTTCTGGTGATCTTTACCTTCTCCATGACCCTGCAATTGTTACAAAGCACAGATTCCACAATTCCACCTACAGTATTTTTAGGGTCTTAGAATGTCAAACATCTGTGTTTAGAAACCGAAACAGAGGAACTAAGAGTTCTCTTCCCATCTGATTCTTCACTTATCTTAGCCTTAACCCTTGTGATCGCTTTCAGTTTTTTAGCTTGAATGTTACACCCTCTGATAAAGAAAAGGCTAAAGTAGAAATTCAATACTTCTGCTTTCTTTTTGCATCTCTAATGGCTCCACCTCTTTTCCCTCCTATTTCCTGTTCCAACCATTGCTTTATAAAATAGTCTTTTGGAGTGGAACTTAGTATTTGTCATGAGTCTCCCCTGAGTCAGAACTTGAGCCTTTTAAACAAAATTCTTCTTTCGATTTTAGTTCCCTCTTTTTAACTTCTCTATCTATGTTTTAGAGGGTTAGAAAAGTCCAGGAACATTCCTTGAAGAGTCTCTTGATAAGCAATCATGTGAAAATTTCTCTATATGTATTTTGAAAGCTGCTTTTTAATGTTTAGGGCTTTTGTCGAGTAGGCACAGGGCTCTCATTTTTGGCTATTGTAAATGCTAAGAAAAAAACCAGATATTTTCTGATCCCAAATCAACAAACTAACTTTACAATCTAAGGAACTAGTAAATAACAAAATAAACCCAAAGCCAGCAGTAGGAAAAAAATAACAAAGGTTAGAGCAAAGGTAAGTGAAATAGTGAATAAAAGAACAATAGATAAAATCAATTAAACTAATTGCTGGTTCTTCAAAAAGATCAATGAAATTGACAAAACTAGCAGAATTAAGGGTAAAAAGAGGAAGACCCAAATTACTAAATCAGAGATGAAAGTGGGGGCATTACTACTGACTCTACAGAAATAAGAGTTCAAACAACAACTGTATGTCAAAAAATTGGAAGAGCTAGATGAAATGGACAAATTCCTAGAAACATAAAACTTACCAAGATGAAGTCATGAAGATATAAAAAGCCTGAATATACCTATGACTAGTAAGGCAATTGAATCAGTAATCAACAATTTCCCAAAAAAGAAAAGTCTGGCCTCACTGGTGAGTTCTACCAAACATGCAAAGAAGAGCTAATGCCAATCCTTCTCAAACTTTTTCAAAAAATTGAAGAGGGAACACTTTCTAACTCATTCTATGAGGCCAGCACAACCTTGATACCAGAGCCAGACAAAGGCACCACAAGAAAAAAACTATAGACCAATATCTCATATGAACATTTATGCAACAATATTTAACAAAATGCTAGCAAATGGAATTTGACAGCATATTAAAAGGATTATACACCATGACCAAGTGGAATTTATTCTTGGAATACAAGGATTGTTCAACATATGACAATTGATTTAATGTGATACATCAATAAAGGGGAAAATCCAACTTAACCATCTTGATGCAGAAAACATCTGACACAATTCAATATCCTTTCATCATAAAAACACAACAACATAGGAATAGAGGAAGCAACCTCAAGATAACAAAAACCATACACTTTACTCATGAATAAGGCAGTTAGGTACACCAACCCCCTGAAGAGCTGAAAATCTGTATATAACTTTAGAGATGATGCTCTGCATCTGCAGTTCTGCACCCATGGACTCAACCAACTGTGGATTGTATAGGACCATAGACTATTTATTGCAAAAAAGGTGCACATAAGTCAACCCATACAGTTCAAACCCATGTTGTTCCTGTCAACCATGTATGAAAGCCATGTTTTATATATGAAACAACAAGCATCATACACAGTGGTGAAAGCCTGAAAGCTTTTCCTCTAGGATCGGGGACAAGGCAAGGATGCCCACTTTCACCATTTCTATTTAACATAGTACCGGAAATTTCAGCCAAAACAGTTAAGTAAGAAAAAGATATAAAAGGCATACAAGTTGGAAGAGAAGCAAAATTTCTCTGTTTGCCTGTGATATGATTTCATATGTAGAAAACCCTGACGACTCCACAACAAAAGCTGTTAGAACTGTCACGCGAGTGTATGCTCCTCAGTTCTTTGTTTCATCACAACAAAAATTTGGAGTGACGGAACCAATGAACGTATTTAGCAAAGTTACAGGATACTAAGTCAACACACAAAAATAAGCTGTTTCTATACATGAACAATGTGAAAAGAAAATTAAGAGAACAATTTCACATATAATAACATCAAAATAATAAAAATACTTGGTAATTAGCTTAACCAAAGAGGTAAAAGCATACAGTGAAAACTACAAAACATTGCTGGGAAAAATTAAAGAAGATTAAGTAAATGGAAAGACATGCCATACTCATGGATTGGAAGACTTAATATTATTAAAATGTCGTAACTACCCAAAGTGATGTAATGCCATCCCTATCAAAATCCCAATAAAGATTTTTTTTCTGGAAAAAGAACAACGAATCCTAAAATTCACGTAGATTCTCAAGGTGCCCTAAATAGCCAAAACAATCTTGAAAAAACAAAACTGGAGGACTTACACTTCCTGGCTTCAGAACTGACTGTAAAAAGCTACAATAAATAAATTGTGTGGTATTGGCACACAGACAGACATAGAGACCAACAGAATAGAATAGAGAGCCTAGAAATGAACCCTCACATAAATAAATGGTCAAATGATTTTTGAAAAAGATGGCAAGACCATTTATTGGGGAAAGGATGATCTCTTCAACAAATCTAGCTGGGATAACTGGATATTCACATGCTAACAAACGAAATTGGACCCTTACCTAATAAAAAATGCAAAAATGAATTCAGGATCATAAACACTTAAAACAATGAAACTCTTGGGAGAATAAATAGGATAAAAGCTTCATCACATTGGATTTGGTGATGATTTCTTGGACATGACACTGAAGGTGCAAATAACAAAAGCAAAAGTGGGCAAACTGGACTTTCTAAAAATTAAAAAAGAGTTGCGCTTCGAAAGCCACTATCTACAGAGTAAAAAGGTAACCCACGGAATGGGAGAAATTATTTTCAAATCATGTATTTTATGAGGGATTAACATCCAGGGTATATAGAGGACTTTTAAAGCTCAACAACAAAAAAACAACTAACCCATTCAAACATGAATAAAGAACTTCAGTAAACATTTCTCCAAAGAAGATATGCAAGTGGCCAATAAGCACATGAAAAGAGGCTCAGCATCACCAATCATTAGGGAAATGCAAATCAAAACTACAATGAGATACCAACCCACAGCCATTAGGATGGCTTGTTTCAAAAAAACAGAAAATAACAAATGTTAGCGAAGATGTGAAGAAACTGGAACCCTGTGTACTGTTGATGGGAATGTAAAGTAGTGTAACCACTATGGAAAACATTTATGATTGCCTCAGAAAATTAAAAATAGAACTATCATATGATAAAGAGGGCTTCCCTTGTGGCTCAGATGGTAAAGAATCTGCCTGCAATGCAGGAAACCTGGGTTTGATCCCTGGATTAGGAAGATCTCCTGGAGGAGGGCATGGCAACCCATTCCTGTATTCCTGCCTGGAGAATCCCCATGGACAGAGGTGCCTGGAGGGCTATAGTCCATGGGATTACATAGTCAGGTATGACTGAGTGACTAAGAACAGCACAGCAAAGCATATGATCCAGAAATTCCATCTCTGGGTATGTACACAAGAGAATTGGAAAAAGGGTCTCAAAGAGATATTTGTACACCCATGTTCATAGCAGCATTATTCACAATAGCTAAAAGGTGGAGCAATCCAAGTGTCCATTGACTGGTGAATGGATAAGCAAAATGTGGTGTATACATACAGTGGAATATCATTGCTGTTTAGTCAATAAGTTGTGTCTGACTCTTTGCAACCCTATGGACTTTAGCCCATCCTTCTCCTCTGTCCATAGGACTTTCCCATCAAGAATATTGGAGGGGGTTTGCCATTTCCTTCTTCAGGGGTTCTTCCCAACCCAGGGATTGAGCCCATGTCTCCCGTGTCTCCTGCATTGGCAGGCAAATTCTTTACCACTGAGCCAAGAGGAAAGCCTACAGTGGAATGTTATTCAGTTTGAAATAAGAAGGAAATGCTTTTCTTATTGAAGTATATTTGCTTTACAATGTTGTGTTCGTTTCTGCTCTGCAGCAAGGTGAATCAGTCATATTTTCATTTCTCCCTTCTTTGGATTTTCTTCCTCAGTCTTCAGTCACCACAAAGCATTGAATAGATTTCCTTATGTTATACAGCTGTTTCTCATTAGTTATTTACTAAATAGGAAGGAAATTCTGCAATACGTTACAATATGGATGAACTTAAAGAACATTATGCTAACTGAAATAAGCCAGACACTAAAAGACAAAATACTGTTATTCCACTTATATCAAATACTTAGAGCAATCAAAAATCATAAAATTGGAAAATGAAATGATGATTGTCAGGGGCTGAGGAAAGGAAAGAAAGGAGAGTTATTGTTTAATAGGTCTAGATTTTCAGTTTTGCAAGATGAAAAGAGTTATTTGGTTGTATGGTGGTGAGGTTGCACAATGACATGATTGTATTTAATATCACTGAAGTGCACACTAAAATAGTTAAGAAGAGATATTTGATGTTATATGCATTTTATCCTAATTTGAAAAACTGAAATTAATAGACACTAGACATCTTCTGCTAAGATTTTCCTCATTCTTAAATTTCCAACCAGTTCTTTCTTGTGGGTCAAAATTAAATCTTGAGTAGCAGATTTTTTTTTTTAATTGCAAAGAAATTGTGAGGAAGGCAAATCAAGCATTTGTTTTCTTGTCATAGATGACAGAACTGTGGTCCACAAGTGACACAGAACACTGATGTCCTTTTATCAAAAGGAGAACTGCAGTGATGTCGCCATTCTGTCTTGCTCATGGGCCACAGTTTCACCATCTGTGACAGGAAGACATTATACAGCTTCTATCTAGCCAAGTAATTTACACTTTAATTCCTAAACAACTGTTGCTTTAAAAGTCTACCTTCTTTTTGGTCACATCCCCTCCTTTTTTGCTCATATATTTCCCACAAGTGTACAGTTTCTCAATTTAGAGAATCCAAGATTCAGCCTTTCTTTTCCCCTGTTTCCTTGAACAGATTTTAACTCATTCATTCGTTACATACATGCAATTTGTGTAAAACTACAAAATTACATTGCTTACTATTCATATGCTTGTAATTGGTATACAGTTAGATAAATTATATGAAAGCAAAACCCAAAGAGGGAAAAAAGAAAAAAGAGTAATACATTCCTCATTTACAACTACCAAATTTCAACTGTGTTTCTATATGCATTATAAAATTCAACCTTTCTGAAGTGCTAGCCTAATAGAATTTTTTAAAGTTCTGAATTCATAAACAAAGTTATAAGAAAAGATTCCTCGATTTGTGTATGTTATATATTAACCTATTTCATAGTGTTCAAGTCTGTAGAAATTATTTCATAGTGACCAACCAACAGAATAATGTAAGATACTCTCTGATTAGGATTTCTTTCTGCTTAGTTCCTGCAAATCAGAATTCCTAAGCTCGAACACTAAATTGAGTACCTCAGAGGAAATAACTGCTCCTACAATTCTCTGAAGAGTGGAGGAGAAATATTAAAATTTTTTTATTATTTTTATTTTTTAAAATAAGAAGGAAGTTAAGTTTAATAAAATATTTTGGTTGACACACGTATCCTCCCTCAAGCTTTTCTTCCAGTAAAAATACTTAAAATAATGTGAAGGAAACAGGATGGCAGCCACACACCAGCAAATAATCATGAAAAATGCATAAATCACACTGCGCAAAACTTAAAAAGCAACTGTTAGAACAAGTTTCTGAGCATGGAGCTTTGCTATGGAGCTGGAGGAAAAAATGAATGTTTCTACAATGTCTAGGTCTGTGCTGGATTCTGTTATAATTAAATACTAGAAGTAGTTTTTGTGTTTCACTTAAGCACCGGCAATCAGCAGAGGTCAAACTGTCATCAAAATGTCCAAACATTTTGGAAATGGGGTGCATTTTTGATCAACAGAGTGACTGGGGGCTACTGAATGACATTTAGTGAGTGGAGGCCAGGGATGCTAGAGGTCTGCTATTTGTGGAACTATCTCATACAATGAATGATTGTCCTTGATCCCACACAACCTCTGAAGGTCTTACTGGGCATTCACATAAGTGAAAAATCTGAGTCTAGGACCTAACTCTGTTTTACACGTAAATTCAAAATACTGCTTGCGTACTTTTCACATAGACTGCATTTTTGGTGAACATGACTAGTGTACAAATTGAGAGGAAATTGTTCTTTGGAACTTAGCTAAAAGTTGTTCATAAACAACTCTTGTTCATTCCACCATCACAAATAGATAGTTCATAACTCACTTGATAACAAAATCTGTCCTGAATTGATCTGAAGCTGTTTGAAAAAATCAAGTCACTCATGGCAACACCTTTATTAGCTGACAATTTAACTCTTGTATTCAAATATCAACATAAAACAATGGTGTTAACTCTCTCCACTAGATATCCAGCTTTAAGTAGGCCAGCAGCAATAGAATCAGTCTTGCTAGAACTGCCCACTCCAGACACGTGAAATCAGAATCTACAGTTTAACAAGCCACAGGCGACTTACATGCATGTTGAAATTTGAGAATACTTAGATCAAAATTTGTCTCTAAAAAAACCTGTATTGATTATAGGGAATAAAAACATCTATCCCTCTTATGCCTTCCAGAGTGGTTTGTTTCAGAATTTTACAGATTGAAAGCTATTCTACTTTCTATCATGTATTTTCTCTTATTTCTCCTTTATTGTCAGTACATATTTGTATTTTGTGAAATTATGAGTCAATTCCATTGCAAGATAATAAAAGGGGTGTTACAATAAATCTGATTATTAGATACATTGTAATAATGTACAATATTGTTACAACAATAAAAAGGATGTGTTGCTTTTAGGAAGCTGAAAGCTACTAAGTAAAGGAAAGATGTACTGAAGGACAAAATATATTCTAAGCATACATGAATTCCATAAGAAAAACAATGTCTTACGGAAAAATTGTGACAATGTAACCACTGATGGAAGAGTTGCTTTGACTTGAATAAAATTTGGATTCTGGGCTAAAAATGCAGAGATAGCTTTAAATTTATTCATTCCATCATTCAGAGGCAAGAAGTTCATGCAGCAAAGAAGGTGAAGCTAAAAGTGTACAAATTGCTACAAGATGTTACTGATACAGATAATGGTATAAAAATCAGACTTTTAAACTATAGAAACTATTCATTGTTCTTGGTGGGGGTGATGAGTAATGATGTAAACATTTTGTATCACAAAGAAGGTTGGTGTTTTATTGGTTTTATAATGGCTGAGAACATTTTAGAACTGTCAAGTTTAAAGGAATGACACATTTTATTTTCTAAAAGCATTAGTGTTCCACCCTCTGTCTTCTCTATGGTATGGTAACAAGTGTTTATCAATTCTGTGATAGTAGATCAGAATTTTAAATTAATACTGCTTCTTCAAGATAAACATGTCACCTTAATCTTGAAAAGGTTTTACTTTTCATGGCAACTTGTGCCATGGTGAAGGGCATGATAGCCGACCTTTGGAAGTACTTCCTTCTTAACTGATTGACTTTAGAAAATGTGGATCAACTATAAAAATTCTCACCTCTGCTCACCTTAAACAGCTTGGAAACAGACATTTCTAATTCAATTTAAAAAATCTTCCCTCATATAACTTTCAGATGGATTTTGAATCTACTTGATAAATACAATTGTTAAAAATATAAAAATGCAACACATCTGATTAGTTGGACAAAATATATATTGTTCTCTAAGATATTGAATGATATGGGAAGGGGCAGGGAAAGAGTTCTAAAGTATTCTTCCTTGTCTCCAGGGTCTTCTCCGTTCTGTTTTAATCCAAGTCTATAATGCCCTATACAAAATTATAAAATCCAAAAAGTTCTCAAAACCAAGTTTTGTTCTTAACTCATGTGGCGGGAAAATCTGACTTGAATTGATTCAATGCTGTTTACAGCTTTTACTTTTCCATGCAGTGTGCCTATTCATGCCTTTTGCCGTGGGAATATGAGGGGACTTAATTATGGGGTGCTGCCCCAAGCCTCTCTGGGGGTATTATATAATATGTGCTATATGAATTTTTGAAAATTCATACAATTGTGAATATCCTAAATTCACCTGATCCTAAGGGTTTTGGAGCTTGTGGACATGTGCAGTGTGAATATAAGATGAGTAAAGAATAACAAAGTATTTTTGATGATATGCAGGGGTTTTTTTCATTGCATTTTAATGTTAAGGATGGATAATTCTGAAATTTGTTTCCTGAATTTTTGCTGTTGAAAGGATAGTGGAGTCACATCTTTGGGCAGAGGGTCTATAATTCCAAGTGAGCATGTAAGTCAAATAGATTGCCCCACTAAAGAAATAATACATGCATATGTGTGTGTGTGTAAAATATCTATTTCTTCTTTTTGGTTCACTTTGTTCTTGCAGAGGGTTCTGCCTCCTTGAAACAGAGCTCAACTGAAGCTGAGAGGTTCTGAGAGATGCTTCTGCTATATCTGGGTGTGAGGGTGGGGAGTCTTGACTGGCTTACAGACTAGACTAAGGCATGAATTTGAAAATGCGCCTCCTGTGTGATGAGTTATACAAGTGTGAAAACCTACATTAGCAAGGATTTAGTGTGAGTTTCTATATGATTACATTTCTAGTGGAAAATGAAAAGTGATGCAGGCAAACAATAATGCTTTCCAAACCCCTTAGCTGTTAGCAACTTCTTGCCAAGAAAACACTTTCATAATTTTCTGAAGGTTCTAAAAGATTAGAAGGCACACAGCAGGGACCCAAATGGCTCTCCTCTTAGGGAGTTATGCCATTCTATTATCATTAAAGAAAACTTTCATAATGTGTCCTATTTCTATTCTTTTATTCTAAATAAAAACATTTGCTGGTATAACAAACATAGCTTTCTAAATGTAAACTGAACTAAGAAAGTGTAAAACCTAACATTTGTAGAAACATTTTACTTGGAAAATGCAAAGTATACTAATGTGTAATAGAGTCTGAAGCTACATGCTTTTGAAACTATAGGTATAATGTCTGATTTTAACCAGCACAGAAGTTATGATATAAAAAGCTGAATTGGTTGTATTTTTATTTAAAGGAAGGCTGAGTCAAACTTGATGGGGAAAAACTTATTTTTAATTTTGAAATGAGATTATGTATGGTGTGGGGATTGGTCTAATGGTGGTAGAACTGAGTTCTACTGGGCAAAAATACAATAACTGAAATTTGTATTTCATAAACAAATAGAGAATTTGCCCAGGTGAAGATTAAAAAATCTTCAGGGAACTCTACTCAATATTCTGCAATAACTTATATGGATAAAGAATCTGAAAAAGAATGAATATATGAATGTATATATCTGAATCACTTTGTGGTATACCTGATATTAACATAATATTGTAAATCAACTATATTCTAATAAAATTTTTAAAAATGAACATGAAAAAAATGCAGCAGTAATGCTACTAATTGGGCTCCACTGATGCTCTCACTAATTCATTTCCCAAGGCAGTCTATATGGTCAAGAAATAACTAATGCCCTTGATGAGGAAGGCACCTCCTGAACATTTGATTCTCCTGAATACTGGTTCCTTTCCTATCCAACTCAGGTGCAGAATCTGACCCCTTCCAACACCTCCGTGACTCTCACTCCATTCTGTCTTTCCTTGGACTGTCGCTTGGTCTTCATGCTTCTACCCTCATCCCCATACAGGCTAGTCTCCAGATAGCAGTCAGTGTGGTCCTTCTAAAACAAAAGTTCGACTATGTCACTCTTCTGCCTTAAGCTTTCCATAATCAATTAAGTTTAAATTCAACACATGCACATTACTATGTATAAAATAGATAACCAACAAAGACCTACTGTATAGCACAGGAACTATACTCAATGTCTTGGAATAACCTATAAGGGGAAAGAAACTGAAAAAGAACCACTTTGTTGTATACCTGAGACTTAACACCACATTGTCAATCAACTGTACTTCGATAAATAAAAAGCAAAACAAAACATTAAATTCAAACTGCTTGCTCTTAAGAACTTGCTCCCGGTCACCCCTCTGACTACATTTTCTATCACTTTTCCCCCCTGCTTACACCATTCAATTCACCTTTGTTTCCTCACTCTTCACTGAAAATGCCAAATATGTTTCTACCTCATGGCCTTCATACAACCTAGAGCCTGGATGCTCTTCTTCCATACATCTGTCTGGAAGCTTTGCTCCTTTTTTTCTGCTCTGCTCTGACAGAGAACCTTCTCTGTCAGGCTCCCTCAACTTCATCCTGGAAGTCTTTATCTTTTCCTTTATCTGGGTTAATTTTTTTTCACAGTACCTTTCATCTCCTACACATTTTAGTCTGTTCTCCTATAGGAAAACAGAGGTTTCACTTGTTTTATTCATATAGTATCCTCTTTTTAACTTAACATTATAAAAACCCTCTACTAAAACAGTACCTGCAACATAATGGGTTTTATTAATGTATGATTGAATGAAAGCTTATACTTGATATTAAAAGTTAAAAATACATAGATGTTTGTATAAAACACATTAGCTTTGAACATGTTAGTTTCTCTTTATTATGTATTCCTAGAGCAATACCTCCTTGACCCAACTTTTTTCACTGTGCAATTTACAGATTTTTTGGGGAACTGATTATTGTTGTTTTTTATAGTTACTTTAATACAGTTGTAGCAACCATTGACATACAATTGTGCTAACCAAATATTCACTCTTTTAAATCATCATGCATATTTTCTCATTTAATAATCATGATACTATGTATAAATGTACAAACTCATGAAAATGAATACAATTTAAAAAAAAACACATAAACTCTGAAGGTGTAAAAATATTTTAAACATGTTTTTAAACTTAATGACTGCTGGGGGAGTTGGATTCTTTTGGGCCTTTGGATATGAAAACACTTCAAAGGGACAGGCGAAGAGTAACTGAGAAGATTATCTCTGTTTCAGCTGGGGTTGTAGGCATCAGTGTGGCCCCTTTTTAGAGTAATGTGGTAGCCCACAAACTGACCATTGTTGGGAGAAATTATGAAATGTATGAATGGTCCACAGGAAGCTAAAATGAAGCTGTAGAGACACAGCTTCTGTATACCGTGACAATGTCCACTCTGTTCCTCATCCTCTCTTGACATTTTCTGGTACCAAACAATGCCAAGTGCTTTTTTTTTTTTTTTTAAATTTTAAGCTTTGATAGTCACATTGTTCTCATCTTTCATCCTGTCACTGTTATGGTGGCTAAAGTGATTTATGTAAGCAGGTGACTGAGGATAAAATATCCTGTTTCATACTGTTTCCAGAGTACCATGTGTACTATGGTTAGTTAATTAGCATTCATAGCGAATAAGTGAAGTACTAGTTAGGGGACCAGTAGGTGGAGGGAATGATGTAGAAGTCACACAGGTTATGTTCATGAGGATTATCTATAGAAAGATAAGCAATGGATACAAACTTGTTTCCTCGAAGAAAAACGCACCAGGGACTCAAAGACTCTAGGTAAGGCTGGGAGACAAGACTGGAACCAACAGATACAGAGGAAGTGACAGATGGTTAAAAACAAACAAATCAGGAAGTGGGAAATTGTCTCTGACTGGGTCACCCTGGTTAAGGCAAAGCTGCTGCTGAGGCTGCTACTGCTTGTGCTCAGCGAGCCCAGCCCCAGACACTCTCTACTCCCTCATTCCTTGGGATTCAGTCCACCTGGCCTGCAGGGTAAATGAAGTGTGGTGGGAAAAGAGAGGAAGGATCTGTCTTTTGCCTTGGAGATCACTGCTTCAGATTTCCCTCTTGCTGAAACTATATACTATAGTTATAATAAAATGGAATCATCAGAAAAGATGATGGATACTGGGCACCCCAAAATGACCTAGAGGACCTGGATTGCAGTGTACATATAAAATATACCACAAGAGAAAATCTAGGGAAGCACACTGGTATGTAAATTTTATTTATTCTATAAATTATATATATATATAATGTTTCTATTAACAGTATTAAAGCAAATAGCAAGAACAGCAATAGTATCACATAGGAAAAAACAAAAGCCATCAGTAGATGCATAGATAAGTAAATAATTAGAATATTCTTCACCACTAAATATTTTTAAAAAAAACTTAGGGATGGTAAAAAAGTACTCAATTTATAAATATTCAGTGAGAAAAATAAGATTCTAAATTGTACAGCATAGTGTTAATTTTGTAACAAAATCTTTATTGGAAAATAAACGAAAAGAAAATATAACAAGATGTTGATAATGGGGGTGTGTGCAAAGGGGAGATGATAGGTAATTTTAATTAACAAAATTCTGTAGTCTCCAAAACCTTATATTTTTGTAAACTACAAATGTAAAAATTATAAAATGGGCATATATTACTTTTATACTGAGAAGAAAAGATAAACTTTGAAGAGTATTTAGAATACCACGTGTCTGATTAAAATGTCAAATATGTATCCAGATGGATATATATGAGGATTCCTTAGTCATTGCACATCTCTGAAGATATACAAAATTTGGAAAAACAGCAACCAACAAGCACTAAATCTCTCAGGGCAATACAATAATCACATGCAGAATCATACTATATATAAAACTTATCTTTGACAGTCCATAGCTTATCTCTAAACAACAGATAGCCTTTTTCTATTTTATTCCTCTAGTTCAGGGAAGCAGAAATTCAATTACAGTGAGGGCACTTAATTTTATTTCTAATTATAGTTAATAGAAAAACCTATTGCCAAATGTTTTAATGATGACACTTGTAAATTTTATAGCCTGCCACTTCTCAATTAAAAGTGTTATAATTTCTAAGGACAAGCTTGAAAGAATGTATTACTTGTGTGTATAATACTTATCAAATCATCTGTGACTAATAAAACTTGAGGAAAGGGCATTCATTTGTTCAATAACATGCTTGTCTTACACTTGCCAAACTCCTCTTAGGCAATACTCTGTATGCTCAGAGGGCCATGTGTTTAACTGTAAAAATCTGTCCGATTTTTAGGATTCAAAAGACATCAATCATTTCCGCCAACAAGGAAAGAATGAAGGCTGAGTGACTCTTCTATCAGTAGGAAAAGATGTGCTGAAGAGGCAAGAATGTAGTCCAGGGAGAGCTAAGCAACTATTCAGTTCAGTTCAGTTGCTCAGTCGTGTCTGACTCTTTGTGACCCCATGAACCGCAGCACGCCAGGCCTCCCTGTCCATCACTAACTCCCGGAGTCCACCCAAACCCATGTCCGTCAAGTCAGTGATGTCATCCAACCATTTCATCCTCCGTCGTCCCCTTCTCCTCCTGCCCTCAATCTTTCCCAGCATCAGGGTCTTTTCCAATGAGTCAGCTCTTCACATCAGGTGGCCAAAGTATTGGAGTTTCAGCTTCAACATCAGTCCTTCCAACTATAGGTTACAGGAAAAACAGAGTTCCAGACAATAATTTCACTTCTCTTCCCCTACTTTGGACTGGAATATTATATTTTTCACTTCATGTGGTTCCATATGTGCAGTAAGACATTATGTAACTCAGTCTCAGCCTTGCAATATCCACTACATACTTTAAAGAGGCCCTCGTTATTAACAGTCTGAGATCCATGAAGGCGATAGCTTCTTTTGGCTTTGGCAGAAGGCAGCATTGTATAATGAGGATAGGGTGATCTACACTCAAAGCTATATTCCCAAATGACTGCTAGTCAAGTCACATGACAACTAGTTCTTGTTTTTTTTCTTAAGACTTTATTCTAAGTGGACATCAAAACTGCTGTATTTGGACAGTTCCATGGGAGATGGTGAAGGACAGGGAAGTCTGGCGGGCTGCAGTCCATGGGGTCGCAAAAGGTCAAGCAAGAGTGAGCAACTGAACAACAGCAATGGGTGGAATGGAATTTTCCATGCTTTACTCCTGATTTATTATTTTATACTAAGATTTCTAAAGTTTGAACTTCAAAGACATCAAGATACAAATTCCTGTCTTCTGTGTTCTTGATTGGGTGACCTTAAGCTGGTTACTTCAGAGTCTCACTTTTCTTGCTTGGCAACACGTGAAGCCAGGGAGTTGGAAGAAGGCTTATAGATGACGTCAACAAAGATCCCAGTTCTTGTGTCACCTCTGGCAAGGTGTTTCCCTTTTTGGTTCCCGTTCCCTACTTGTAAAATAGACCATTTGTGGCTACCGACTGCAGTAGAGGAGATTAAGATTATGTAGGCAAAGCTCCTACAACCGTGCCTGCACTCTCGGCGGCTCAAGAGTGCCCGATATAATAATAATTAATAATAGTTGTAGTAATGCTAGTGAACATGCCCTAGATTGATGCGGTTGAATTATGAAACTTTGGGAGAAGAGAGGCAGAAACACGGACCAAGAAAGAGGTTCAGAGGCCGGAGACCTCCTCCCCGGCGGGGGCGTCCAGCCTGCGCAGAGACGCGCCTGGCCGGGCACCGCCTCGCCCCACCCCTGCCGGGCCAGCGCGAATCCCGGCGCGGAGTTCCGGGCGGCGGCGCGGTCCCCGCTCTGGCCCTGCCTCTTTGCCCGCTCCCCTGCCTCCAGCGGTGCCAGCTGCGCCGGAGCCCCGAGAATCCGCCGCCACCGCGCAGGTTCCTGAGGCCGCCCTCCATGCCACAGGTAGGAGCCGCGCGGCCGCCGCCGGGGGCGCGCACAGCTCCAGCGGGAGCGGGTTCCCGCCGCGCTCGCTTTCCGTCCCTCCTCCCGACGGCCCCCGGCAGCCGGCCGTTCCCCGCCCAACTTGGACGCAGCCTTGGCAGCGGCGGCGTCGGCGGCGGGCACCCGCTCCCTGCGGCCTCGCGGGACCGGCCTCCCGGGCAGCGTTCGGGGGCCTCCAGTGCATGCCTTCGGCCCGGATTCCTGCAGAATCGACGCCGTCAACTTCGGCGCGCACTTTTGCTGGGGCAGGTGGCTCTGGACTGCAGAGCCGCGCTGGCGCCAGGCCGAAGTTGGGGACGTCTTCTGCAGGTGTATCCATCTAGCTCGCCGCGGGGCCCCCAGTACAAGTGTGTCTGGTGACCCTAGGTCATCTCGCGCCCCTGGGGTTCGCGTGTGCTGTGGGATGACCGAGACGGCGGTGGCGGTGGGACCAGTGTACCAAACCAACCAGGAAGTGCTGTGTTCGGAGGCTGAGCGCCCAGCACGCCAGATGCCCCGTCCTGGGCGTGTGGCCACACAGCTGCCCGCTGTGGCGCCCACGAAGTGATGACGCGGGGCGGGGCAGGGATGAGGGCGCAAGGACCTGGGTGTGTATCAAGGGGCTCCAGCTGCAGGCATGTGGGACTTAGGTCTCAGATCCAAGAGCGTGGAGCTTCAAGCCTAGGATAGGATTGTGTGAGGCCCTTCAGAACTTGTAGAGTCAGTCCAGAACTATCACCACGCCTGTATTTGCTCATTCTCCTAGTTTCGGATTATTGCCATCTTTACTGTCTTTGTAAAATACTAAAGGCAAGTAGATTCTTAAGGACGACAAACGTTTCTGCGTTTGATTATCCCTAGGTTTTTCCCCTGAAATAAGGAGGTCACTTACTTTACTTGCCAGGCCTACCGGCTACAGTTTATTGGCTATTTTTTTTCCCAATTATTTTTATTAGTTGGAGGCTAATTACTTTACAATATTGTAGTGGTTTTTGCCATACATTGACATGAATCAGTCATGGTTACAGTTTAGACGGCCCTTTGAGTCCTTTCTCAGGGCTTCAGGGAGGCCAGGTATCCCCAGACCTCGGTGCTATGTTAAATGGCTAACTAAAGGTGGCGCAATGAAAGTGTAAAGAATAAAAATTAATCTATAGCTCGAACTATTAACAGACTCCACAATTACACACTGCCTCTTTGAATAAGATTTTCTTTCAGTATTAAATGTTTTATGATAACGTACAAGTAAATAGGGCACAGTCTTTTAGCTTGAATTTGTACACAGCCTTTAAATGTTGTTTTAGGATCTTTTCACTAATTGTCTGGGCTCCCTGCTTGTCTTCTCAGGACCTAGTATAACTCACAATCCATATGAAAAGTGTGAGTAGTTAAGGCTTTGAGAAAGGTGTGTCTTTAACATGTTTGTACCTGATGTTACAGTATTTGGGAACCACGGCTAGAAGTGCTATATTTAGACTTGTTGATTCACTTACAACTAGGCAGTGGGGGACCCTGCTCTTTGGAAGTTGTCTGATTACTAAATGTGCATTCCTTAGTTAAAAATGATTTGTTGTAAAATTCATTTACCTTTAACTCTTACAGGGTTTTCCATGTTATTTTATTTTTATTGTGTTGATACACATAACATAAAATTTTTCATTTTAACCATTTTTTAGTATGTAATTCAGTGGCATTAAGTACTTTCATATTACTGTGCTCCCATCACAACTATCCCTCCACAAAATTCTTCATTTTTTTAGAATTTTAATAATATTTTAATGATAATGACTAGAATACAAGCTCTAGTTTTCTCACTAAGGGAAGTTTGAGTTCCTTCTCATATTTTTAGAGAAAAGAAAGTTGAAAAGGTATAACCAGACTGTGTTCAGTAAGTTTTATCCGCGTCAGGAAAGGCCTAATACTTTACTCTGTGAGGATAAACTTGTGTGCTAAGTCGCTTCTGTCGTGTCCAACTCTTTACAACCCTATTGGCTATAGCCTGTCAGGCTCCTCTGTCCATGGGATTCTCCAGGCAAGAATATTTGAGTGGGTTGCCGGGCCCTCCTCCAGGGGATCTTCCCGACCCGGGGATTGAACCTCGTCTCTTAAGTCTCTTGCATTGGCAGGCGGGGGTTTTTTACCACCTGGGAAACCCAGAGGATAAGCTTGGGACCTATTTAAATTTGTGTACTGTGAGGTACTGTGAGGTTTAGCTATGAAGTGGGAGAAACAGGTGAGGGAGTTTTTCTGTTTGTTTTTTGGTCATGCCGGTGGCTTGCGGAGTCTTAGTTCCCAGACAAGGGTTTGAACCCATGTCCTGAGCAGTGAGAGTGCGCAGTCCTAACCATTGAACTGCCAGGGAATTCCCTAGAGTTGTTGGTAGCTTCCTCTCCTTAATCTCTAACAGAAAGATGAAATTCCTTTGTCTCCTTAGCAGCTCTGTAACATGTTTCCAAATTATGCTTGAGCTCAGGTTGTGCACCCTTTTAATAACTAAAAGGAATTTTGTTTGAGCTAGCTCCTGGGTGTAGCAGTTTCCTTTCCACTCTAGATGTTTTCTAAACATTGATGGACTCAGAGGACCCAGTACATAAGATACGACCCTTTAAACTCTTGGCTTGAGGCACTGTGTGCATGAGAGAAGCTGTAGCCTTGCAGGGCCTGGTTTTATGTTTTTAATTCTTCCAGTCTTAGGACCACAAAATAAAATGTATTCTCCCGCCAGGGTGTGGATAAATGTTTTGGCAGGGTTAAAATGAGAAACTCAAACCCTAAATTTCTCATAAGCCTGTGACATTTCTGATTAGAAAAGGGATAGTACAAGTCCTATCTCATGCTGTAGTGGAAATACCTTCCAATGTGTTAGTTTCCCTAAATTCACAGGCCAGTGTAAAATCTATATCCCGGATGTTTTAATGCTGGGTTTTTTAATAAAAGTGTATAGTAGATGTTTCATAATGTCACAGCTGCTTTTTTTTTTCTTTGTGTTGTGAAACTTGCTTAATTTTTTAATTTATTGAACAAACATTCTGTGACAGAATACAAAATGATTTGTGTATTCAGTCAACACTTAAAGGTACTTTCTGTGCACCAGACACTATTCTAAGCATTTTACACACATGAGCACATTTTATTCTCAAAACAACCCCCTGAAGTAGATATGGGATAGTCCTACCAGCCCCTTTTATAGATGAGGTCATTGGAGGTACAGCAAGATCATACAGCTAAACCCATGGCAGAGCTGGGATTCCATCGCAGGCATCTTTTTTTTTTTTTTTTGCGTTATAACAAATGAATTTTTATTTTATTTATTTTTTTTCAATTATTTTTATTAGTTGGAGGCTAATTACTTTGCAACATTGCAGTGGGTTTTGTCATACATAGACATGAATCAGCCATGGAGTTACACGTATTCCCCATCCCGATCCCCCCTCCCACCTTCCCCCCAACCCGGTTCCCCTGGGTCCTCCCAGTGCACCTGGCCCGAGCACGTGTCTCATGCATCCCACCTGGGCCGGTGGTCTGTTTCACCATAGATAATATACATGCTGTTCTCTCGAAACATCCCACCCTCGCCTTCTCCCACAGAGTCCAAAAGTCTGTTCTGTACTTCTGTGTCTCTTTTTCTGTTTTGCATATAGGGTTATCGTTACCATCTTTCTAAATTCCATATATATGTGTTAGTATACTGTATTGGTCTTTATCTTTCTGGCTTACTTCACTCTGTATAATGGGCTCCAGTTTCATCCATCTCATTAGAACTGATTCAAATGAATTCTTTTTAATGGCTGAGTAATATTCCATGGTGTATATGTACCACAGCTTCCTTATCCATTCGTCTGCTAATGGGCATCTAGGTTGCTTCCATGTCCTGGCTATTATAAATAGTGCTGCGATGAACATGTCTCTTTCAGATCCATCGCAGGCATCTTGAACCCAGGGTTTTGGCACTGCTGTCTCATCGGAAAAATATAGCCAGAGATTCCACCCTCCTAACAAATGAATTTTTTTGTATTATTATACTGCTGTCTTGTCCTTATCCTTAGGGATAAATAACTTGACATAATTGCAATAGAAGTGCAACTCAGACAACCAATTCAATTCCTTTATTTTTCAGCAGGAGAAGGAAATGGCAACCCTCTCCAGTATTCTTGCCTGGGAAATCCCATGGACAGAGGAGCCTGCTGGGCTACAGTCCATGGGGTCACAAAGAGTGGGACATGACTGAGCAACTTTCACACACACACACATACACACACATTTTTCACCAGCGGAAATTAAAGTGGAGTGTGGTTTTGTCAGGCTCTGTGAGCGCTGAGACAGGGTCCTAGAGACTCTCTGCTGATCTCCTTGCCTCTTGATTGTGAGGAGTTTTGGACAGGGATCCTGAAAGGGTCTGTGGAGGCCAGGATGTGTGTATGGGGAGGCAGTATTTGCCTATCAGAGAGGAAACACTTCTGTATTTTAATAATCATTATGACCATCCCAGAGCTAATCTAACCCAGCCCAAATGAAGGCCTGGGTTTTATCCCAGGTGGACAGAACAGAAGCTTGTGGCTGACCATAGGCCATGGACAGTCTTGCTACTTAGGGCTCCAGAACCCCAATTCCTTCCCCAGCCTGTGACCTCAGGCTCCCCTCTGGATGAGAGGAATATTTTATTCTGTACTCAATCATTTTTGTGCACTTTTTGGATCTGGAGTTAGGAACCTTTTGAAAGCCTCTGACGCACAAAAGAAAATCAGCCAAGAGCAACAGGGAAATAAAAATAACTCCGTTTGGTCGGCTCTTTTGTTGAGAGAGGGAGAGACTTCTAAGGGCGTAAATTGACAAACTTTATATAAAGGACAGGAAAATCAAAGTTCAGTATTCAACAGTGATTTTTTTTCAGAGTAGGCTCTTGCAGACAGTAAGTGAATTTGGATGAAGGAGAATAAGGAATAAACATGGGAAAAGGAAGGTGGTGGAGTGGGAGGCAGAAGCCAGTACAGAGAGGAACCAGCACAGGGGAAGACAGGGTGCTGAAAGTTTTGTCAGTTCTTGACACAAGCTCGAGCTCCCATGTGATTCTGCGTAACAATCCCTTTGAAATGTCAAGTGTAGATGAAAATGATCTTTTCTTTGGTTTATCCTGAAGCAATTATTTATTATTTTTCTGTTGAGTTAACATTGATTTATAACATTATGTAAGTTTCATGTATATTCTATTTCTCCTTCTGGATACACTGTGCTAAGTCCCTGTAGTCATGTCTGACTCTTTGTGACCCTGTGGTCTATAGCCTGCCAGGCTCCTCTGTCCATGGGATTCTCCAGGCAATAGTACTGGAGTGGGTTGCCATGCCCTCCTTCAGGGATCCTCCCAACCCAGGGATCCAACCCACATCTCTTATGTCTCCTGCTTTGGCAGGCAGGTTCTTTACCCCTAGTGCCACCTGGGAAGCCCCTGTATACACTACAGCCACCAAAATTTTTAGTTACATCTATCTCCATATATTTGATCCTCTCTATCCTTTTCACCCTCCCCACCATCCCCCCCACCCCTCCACCCCAGCCCTTTCACTCTAGCAACTCACTACTTTGTTCTCTGTATCTATGTGTTTGGTTTGTTTAAATTTTTTTTTTTTTTTTGCTTTTTAGTTTGTTTTTTATATTTCACAAATGAGTGAAATCATATAGTATTTGTTTTCACTTAACATAGTATCTTCCAGGTCCAGTTATACTGTTCAAAAGGCAGGATTTCATCTTTTTTGTGGCTGAGTAATATTCCATTGTAAATATCACATTTTTTAAACAGTCATTTATTTTACAAAGTTGTTTAAATCCACTCTTTAGCAACATTTAAAAGGCATATTTAAAAATGTGTTTTCCAGCTTATTAGTGGTCACTAAAGTTAAAGTCACCAGACATTCTCCTGGAGTTTCAGTATTCCTGGGCCTCCACAGGACTTCTCCATTTGGATCAGTAACATTGTAGCATGAATGTTAAACTGTCCACCAGTAAATATTTATGTCTAGGAATGCCATGCACCTGTACATTGTCTTCCCACACATGACCTCATTTGCAAGCCAAACAACATTACTGGTACTCACATTAACAGATTAGAATGCTAGGCCTCAGAGAAGTGACTGGCCATGTTCATGCATCTAATAATTAATTTCTAATATGAGGACACCACATCTTTGTTATCCATTCATTCATTTAGGGCACTTAGCTTGTTTCCATATCCATTGTAAATAATGCTGTGATGAACATAGAGGTCCATATATCTTTTTTAATTCATGTTTTTTATTCTTTGGCTAAATATGCAGAAATAGGATAGCTGGATCATACAGTAGTTCTATACTTAATTTTTTGAGGGATCTCCACACCGTTTCCCAAAATGGCTGCAGCAATTTACAGTCCCATCAACAGTGTATGAAGCTTCCCTTTTCTCCACTTCCTTGCCAGCTTGTTGTTTCTTGCCTTTTTGATCATAGCCTTTCTAACAGGCATGTGGTGATACCTCATTGTGGTTTTGATTTGGATTTCCATAATAATTAGTGATGTTGAACATTTCTTCATGTGCCCATTAGCCGTCTGTATGTCTTCTTGGAAAAATGTTTATTCATCTCCTCTGCCCATTTTTAAATTAGGTTGTTTTTTTTTGTTGTTGTTGAGTTATATGAGTTCTTTTTATATTTTAGATGACAACCCTTTATTGAATATATGGTTTGTAAATATCTTCTCCCATTTGGTAGGTTGTCTTTTCATTTTGTTGATAGTTTCCTTTGCTGTTCAGAAACTTTTTAGTTTGGTTTAGTTCCACTTGTTCATTTTTGCTTTTGTTTCCCTTGCCCGAGGAGACAAATCCAGAAAGATATTGCTAACACCACTGTCAAAGTGCATACTGCCTCTGTTTTCTTCTAGGAGTTTTATGATCTCAGGTCTTACGTTCAAGTCTTTATCTTAAAGTGATCTTATTGTTGCTTAAAACCATTGCTAATCAACAAAGCATGTGGACAAAGAGATACCAGGGAACTCTTAGCCCCTGCTTGGGATCTTCATACTAACCTAGTTTATTTTTACCCTATTTTTTATGAATGGATTTTACATATAGCATGATATTAGAATCACAGGGTTTTCAATTATTTTATCGCTGTCTTCCCTGTGAGAGGTCACTGATTGTGTTTTTTTCACTTTTGCATCTCCACCGCTCATTGCAGTGTACAATTAGATGTGAGCTGAATTGGTGTGACTCATTTTATTCAAAATATGTAAATATTTCCAGAAAAGAAGATTATTATAATGAATGTTTTACTTATTGATTTGCTCTGCTGTGCCATTTAACTACTTTCAGAAATAAACTTGTAGAAGTGCAGTGGACAGTCTGTGGCATTTTGAATTTGCAGCCAGTTTACTCATCTCATTGGTCTTTTCCTGCAGTATTTTCTACCTGAATTCTGAGGAAAGAGTCCTTTGAAATAAGAAGATTGGGGAGGATTAGCAGAGGATTGAGGTGTGGGTTCCAAAATCATATTATCTTAAGGAAAAAAAGGATCATCTGATAGAATATTGTAGATGCTAAATATTTCAAAGCTAGGAACATGGAGCAAAGATTTTTTTACCCTATCCCCAGTCCCAACCCCAATCTGCCACTGTCTTGTCTGGAAATGTAGGGTGATGGGGCAGTGATGGATCAAAGCAGGTCCTGTAAAGCAAGTAAGGTTAATAACAGTAAGGCACAGTTGAGCCCCACAAGTTCCTCACCAGGAGTAGTGACCACAGTCCTTGTCCTAGGAGCCTGAGAGCTAGGATTCAGATCCTGAGGACTTGAGCACCATGTGGCCTGAGATAAGTAACTGAAAAGTCCCCTATACCTTGGTTTCCCTATCTGTAGAATGGGGATAAAAATAATACCTATCTCATAGGATTATTGTGGGGACTGCAGGAAACAAAGCCTGTAAAGCTGGGGTTTCCTGGTGCCTCAGTGGTAAAGAATCTGCCTGCCAGTGCAGGAGATACAGGTTCAATCCCTGGGTCGGGAAGATCCCCTGGAGAAGGAAATGGCAACTCACGACACTATTCTTACCTGGAACATCCCATGGACAGAGGAGCCTGGTGGGCTATAGTCCACAGGATTGTAAAAGGGTTGGACCCAGCTTAGCGACTAACAACTGGAACATAGAAATGACACAATAAACATTAGTTCCCCTCTTTCACAAAGCTCTCCCCACTCCACCCCAGATCTAGCAGGAGTGACATCCCTAAATAACCAAGCAAATCACTGTTGGAGGAGACATGGAGGTGGGGCCTTACGGGAATATGGACGAGGGAGAAATTAATTTTTCCTGAGAGGAATTCTTGAATAAGTATGGCATTCCATGAGACCCCAGTGATGAGAAGCAGTAGGAAAGCTTCAGGCAACAGAGCTAGTTACAACTAGGGATAATGGGCTATATGCCTTTGATAATCATACTTTTTAGGTATATGTTTTGACATTAGGTAGAAAATTTGATTTTTTCTTAATTTACAAACGTAGGATGGCATTTGGGCTTCGCAGGTGGTGCAGTGTCCCTGGTGGCTCAGCCGGTAAAGAATCCGCCTGCCAAGAGCAGGAGGTGCAAGAGCTATCTCCCAATCCCTGGGTGGGGAAGATCCCCTGGAGAAGGAAATAGCAACCCACTCCGGTATTCTTGCTAGAAAATCCCATGGACAGAGGAGCCTGCTGGGCTACAGTCCATGGGGTCACAAAGAATCAGACGCACTGTCTGCACACACACACAGGGTAGCATGCATTTATAGTTGGAGAAGCATGATTCGTCTCTTTTTTCCAACGAGTGTGTGTATGGAGGTATATTTTTAAAGTGTATTTAGAATTAAGAATAGGGTGCACTCTCAAGGGACGAGTGAACTAGTTCATGCTGTGTTGGAATAACATGCCTCCCATCACGTTCCTGCCTTCACGTTAAATGGCAGGATGGCGTCACAGTCTTCGCCAGCTTTATAGGGGTGTGGGTCACACACACCTGCATGAATCATGGATGGAAGCGTAGACTGTGTGTCAGTAACCTAGACCAGCCATTTTCATACTTGAAGGAAAAAATTGTTGTTACTGTCCCCTGCCCTGCCCCTAAGAACCGCTTTTCTGAATGAACTCTCCTGTGAAATCCAGTGTATAGAATACCCTAAGCACAGCCATTCTTGAGGATTCATAGATGGGGCCAGTGAACCAGCTGTGTCCTCCCATCTCCCTCCCTGCCCACATCCTGGCACAGGCTGACCCTTAGCAGCTGGAACCGTGGGGCTCCTCGGAGCAGATGTCAAAGCACTGCTGTGTGTCTGTTGGAGGGAAGAGAAGATGGACCTGAAGAGGGAAAGGAAGGGCAGTGGACTGTTTTTTTTTTTTTCTCAGAAGCTTTTGCCAGTCGTGTGCTGGAACTGACATGCTGAGAGCTGGTTTTAAATTTTCAGGAATTTCATGAGCCAATTGTAAACCTGCCATTATGAAACAACAGATTGCCTAAGTTTAGGTTTTAAATTTATATTAAATGCATTATATTGAAAACAAAAGTAGTGTCTCGAGTTTGGAGATGTGGTTGGAGGAAAAGGAATACCCCAAGTTATGCAGTGTTCTTAACTATCTTTTCCTATTAGCTAGTATAATTTTGGTTTCATACTTTTTTCTTTATCTAGCTGCATCCACTTTATATTTTTTCTTTCTTTTTTTTTTTTTTTTTGTTTAATTGCATTAAATATGACATCTATCATGGTGTTGAATACAGTCGGGAAGCTCCCTGGAGGAGGGCGTGGCAACCCACTCCAGTATTCTTGTCTTGAGAATCCCATGGACAGAGGAGCCTGGCGGGCTACAGTCCATGGGGTCACAGAGTTGGACTCTGAAGTGACATAGCACGCATGTGTGCGCGATCGGTAATAGCAGACAATCTTTTTTCCTATTCCTAGGAGAAAACTTTCAACTTCTTAAACGATATTAGCTATAATTTTTAAGCTCATCTTTGTTAGACTATAAAATTTTACTTCCCTTTTTCTTTTCTACCAGTTTTAAAGATTATGCATGGACGTATAGTTATACCAAGTGCGTTTTCCCTTAACTGCGTTCTCTTCCATCCTTGATTCTATTTGTCTGTAGAGATAGTATTCTTCAGACTCAAGCTTTCCCCTCCAGGGCAAGCTTTCCCTCTCCTCACTCCCAGTCAGTCATTCTAAGGTCTGGCTAAACAAAATCACCTGGGAGCTTGATTAAATTCAGAGTCCCAGGTTCAGTCATGTACCTACTAAATTGGGGTTCTTGGGGTGGAGGCGACTCAGTGCAGTATCTTGTGAGTTCCTTTGGGATTCTGATGATCCTCCCATATACCTGCTTGGCCCCTGTGGGCCCTTGCTGCCCAGCCCTGGGGTCTCCATGTGCCCTGTGTAGCGTCAAGTCGTTTGGCCTACTGGACCCTGGCCACATTGCCTGAGAGTCTTGATTTTTATGTTTGGCCTCAAATTCTCTTCCTGTGAGACAACTTTCGGAGTCTGCCTCTTGGCCCCATAAACCTGTTTATCCGATAAGGGGCTGACTCCCTGAGCTCAGATCTGTTGGGGCCTAGATTCTCACCTAAGGACACAGCTCTGCATGGTACTTGGAGACTGGCAGGGGAGTCAGCTAAGCGAGGTTTATTCCCACGTTAGCCTCAGTTTTCATCTTTCTGAACTACAGTTGCCCATCTCTGGGGATGGTCGGGGGGGGGGGTTCTGTTTCTGGAACATACCAACCTGGTTCCACTTCAGGGCTTTGCACTGTGCCGTTCCCTCTGCCAGAAACACTCTTCTCCCGAGTCTTTGTGTGGCGTGCATATTGTTGACATTTGGGTCAATGACAAAAGGTTCAAATGTCACCTCTCTGAAAAGTCTTTCCCTGACCATCAAATCTGCCTCCCTGCCCATTACCTTGCTCATAGCTTCATTGTCCTAGCTATTCCCGTGGGTGATTTTCACCCCAGCACTGATCACTATGAGTTTTTCTTCACGTCTTAAATACTGAGTTTTCTTGAATACTGAGTTTTCTACATATGAACATAAGCTCCATGAGAGCTGGCTTTTGCCTGGCATATAGTAGGTGCTCACTAATTACTTGTAAAATGAATGCCTCTCTGAACTACTGTGTGAGTATGTGATGTTAGTGTGAACCCTGGGTTCCCAGGTAATTCATCAGTTCTTGTTATCATTCTTTTCCTGATTCCACAGATGTTACCTTTGGGACAGTGACGCACTGCTGAGATATTACTGCCATTTGGAACAAGGGCCACTCTCAACCGATGGGAAACAAAATCTGTAGCCCTGTATATGAATGTTTCCTTTCATTTGCAGAGAGCATGTAAGGGTTGATTCAGCTGTAGCTGTTTGTCCTGTGGGTGATTAATCTGTGATAAAATGGATCAATTAAACATGAAAGTAGTGTAAAATAAGCCTGATAGATTTGGGGAGGTTCCTGTTTTCCTCCCTCTTTGAGCTCTGTTGTGGTGGTGTTGGGTGGGGTGATGGGGTAAGAGGGCTATACATCACTCTGTAAGACTCAGGAGTCCAGAAGGGCACGTTGGAGAGGTTTCTCCTATCTGATGTCACAGGGAACAGACTTGGACTAATGAGGAAGTAAGTTTTACAGATCTGTGGCCAAGGAAGGCCAGTAGGGCTGGTGGTGAAAGCCATCACCTTGTGTTTGCTGCTTATACTGGTGCTGGTAAGTTAGTCAGTGGTCTTTTGATGCCAACGGAGTGCTCAGCATGTGCTTGTTCAGTGAAGATATGGTTCTGCCCGCACAGAGCTTGTGGTCTAATACAGTCAGTGAAAGGCTGGACGGAGTAGTGCGGCACAGTGCCACTAGGCTGCCTGAAATGGGCTGGTGTTTCATTATAATAACACATCCCAGTTTTTCATGATAGTGATTTCAGTTTGCCCTAGGATTGGAGCAGCAGCTGGGGTAAGAGATGTAGAGAGCAAAGCTCTGCACTTCTCTAAATTTCACTTTCCATAAAAGCATATCATTTGAAAAAGGCGTGATTTTGTATATTTATTTTTTAAAAAGTAAACTTTGTGTTTCAGATTTACAGAAAAGTTTCGAGGATGGTGAAGTGAAAAAATGAAAGTGTTGGTTCCTCAGTGTTTGACTCTTTGTGACCCTATGACTGTATCACACCAGGCTCTTCTGTCCATGGAATTCTCCAGGCAAAATTACTGTAGTGGGTTTCCATTCCCTTCTTCAGGGGGTCTTTATGACCCAGGCATTGAACCCAGGTCTCCTGTATTGCAGGAAGATTGTTAACCATCTGAGCCACTATATTTATGTGTTTTGGGGGATGGTAGAGGTCAAAGGCATTTCTTTCCCCCATTGTATACTGAGTTTGCACTCACTACTTTCAATTATTGCTGAAATAAATGTCCATCATCTATATGAACATTTATAGTCAGCTCTCTTCCTAAAACTCCTTAGGACGTATTAGGAATAATTTTTGTCCTTTTTATTTGCTTCAGATTTTTCTTAATTAAATGCTACTCAATACATTGTTCTCATTCAATGGTGAATTTGTTACAGAAATCCCCATGACAATCCTCCATGCTTTCTGTTTCCCACAACCAATCTCCTGTGTGCAGGTTTTTTCTCTACTAAACCACATAATTAAACTCTTGTTTTTGTTTTTCAGTAGCTCAGTCATGTCTGACTTTTTGCAACCACATGGACTGAAACACTGCAGCTTCCCTGTACTCTACTATCACCCGGAGTTTGCTCAAAGTCACATCCATTGAATCAGTAATGCCATCCAACCATCTCATCCTCTGTTGTCCCCTTCTCCTCCTGCCTTCAATCTTTTCCAGCATCAGGGTCTTTTTCAGTGAGTTGGCCCTTTGCATAAGGTGGCCAAAGTATTGGAGCTTCAGCTTCAGCATCAATCCTTTCAATGAATATTCAGGGTTGATTTCCTTTAGGATTGTCTGATTTGATCTTCTTGCAGTCCACTGGACTCTCAAAGAGTCTTCTCCAACACCATAATTCAAAAGCATCAATTCTTCAGCACTTAGCCTTCTTTATAGTTCAACTCTCACATCCAAACATGACTACTGGAAAAACCATAGCTTTGACTATACACACCTTTGTTGGCAAAGTAATGTCTCTACTTTTTAATACACTGTCTCGGCTTGTCATAGTTTTTTTTCCAAGGAACAGGCATCTTTCAATTTCATGACTGCAGTCACCATCTGTAGTGATTTTGTAGCCTAAGAAAATAAAGTGTGTCACTGTTTCCATTGTTTCCCCATCTGTTTGCCATGAAGTGATGGGACCGGATGCCATGATCTTAGTATGTAAATATAAATATCATTTATATATAAATTTCACCTCTTTTTAAAGCACCTACAAGTTTAACATATAGCCGATCCCAACATGCTTATTGGACTGGCTTGAAATGGAATAATCTTAAAACTATTTCATTCTCTTTACTTCCCAATGTTTTTGATTTTCTCTTGTATTTCATTAGTAACTTTTGCTCTACAATCCAGTGCTTTTTGGTGTTCTTGTTTTTGTGCCAGTCCACACACACAGAAATACTTTAGGGAGTGGTTTTAGTCACGGGCCAATTCTTTTTTTTTCTTTTTAATTGAAATTGTGGGTTGTTGTTGTTGTTTAGTTGTTCAGTGCTGTCCAACTCTCTTTGCAATCCCATGGACTGCAGCACGCCAAGCCTCCCTGTCATCCACCATCTCCCGGAGTTTGCTCAAACTTATGTCCTTTGAGTCAGTGATGCCATCCACCCATCTCAACCTCTGTTGTCCCCTTCTCCTCCTGCCTTCAGTCTTTCCCAGCATCAGAGTCTTTTCCAATGAGTTGGCTGTTTGCATCAGGTAGCTAAAGTATTGGAGCTTTAACTTCAGCATCAATCCTTCCAATGAATATTCAGGGTTGATTTCCTTTAGGATGGACTGGTTTGATCTCCTTGCAGTCCAAGGGACTCTTCAGGAGTCTTCTCCAACACCACAGTTCAAAAGCATCAATTCTTCTGTGCTCAGCCTTCTTTATGGTCCAACTCTCACATCCATACATGACTACTGGGAAAACCATAGCTTTGACTATATGGACCTTTGTTGGCAAAGTAATGTCTCTGCTTTTTAATATGCTGTCTGGGTTGGTCATAGCTTGTCTTCCAAGGAGCAAGCATCTTTTAATTTCATGGCTGCAGTCACCATCTGCAGTGACTTTGGAGCCCAAGAAAATAAAGTGTGTCACTGCTTCCAGTGTTTCCCCATCTATTTGCCATAAAGTGATGGGACCCAGCACCATGATCTTTGTTTTTTGAATGTTGAGTTTTAAGCCAACTTTCCCACTCTGCTTTCACCTTCATCAAGAGGCTGTTTGGTTCGTCTTCACTTTCTGCCATAAGGGTGGTGTCATCTGCGTATCTGAGGTTATTAATATTTCTCCCAGAACTCTTGATTCCAGTTTGTGCTTCATCCAGCCTGGCATTTCGCATGATGTACTCTGCATATAAGTTAAATAAGCAGGGTGACAATATATAGCTTTGATGTACTGCTTTCCCAATTTTGAACCAGTTTTTTGTTCGTGTCCATTTCTAACTGTTGTTCCTTGACCTGCCTACAGGTTTCTCAGGAGACAAAGAAGTTGTGGGCAGACAATTTGTAAATGAAGTTGTGGGTAGACAGTTACACTCAGAGACCAGATGACCTGACGATTTGGTCCAGAAAGATGCTTCTGAGTCAAGTGTTGGGGGCTCATTGGGTGGTCAGTTCCACTAGTGTTCTGATACCCCACTGAGGACTCAGTACTCCTTTAAGAAGTGTGAGACCCATCCCAGTGAAACTGCAGAAATGTGTCTCAGTTAATGGGGGCTCCAAGGTGCTCTGTTTCTTCATGTCTCAGCACAGAAAGAATTCAGCAAGAGGCAAAGTGATAGATAAGAAGTGATTTATTAGAATAGGGTACTTGTGAGACTTATCAGCAGGTGGACAAGAAAGTGCCATGCCCAGATCTTAGTGGGCTATGATTTTATAATCAAAGGAAAAGTGGAGACGGGGAGAAGACCACCTTCTTCCTCATTCTTAAGCAGATATCAGGTTTCCATCATTAACTTCTCCACCACATAGGCAGGGAATTTTTCTTGTCCCTATGTGGTCAAGCCAAGACTGTCATGGTGCAGTGAAAATGAGCGAAAAGGCAATATCATATACTAGAATATGGTAAATCATTTCAGGTTTTAGTATCATATCACCTTTTCCTTATATTTTTGTTTTTAGTGTGTGCAGAGGAACGTGTCCTAGGAATTGTTAGCTTACTGACCTCCCTGGGCAGGATATAGGTCTTTTTCCACCATTGTTTTATTGTTCTGGGGCATGTCTCATGCTTATGTTGCATTGTTTTATTGCTAAGTAAGCCTGACTGGTTTTGTGGTTAAGCAAACCAGCTTTCTTTGAGGGATCATTAACTTACTGGGGTCTCTCATACTTTTTTCTCTACTTACAATCTCCTAGTGGGATTAGCTATTTAATCACCTGTCTTGTCCCTTTACTCTGTCTCTATCACCAGCTTAACTGACTCTGTAAATGGCAAAATAAATGTGGGCCTATGGGTCAGTTTCCAGGAAGATTAAGTAATATACCTAGAGTTGGGTCTTGAGATCTGGCTAGACAGGTATGAAGAATTTCCTACTACAATCAAGTAAAGGGCTGCAGTATCAATTTAGAACATGCTGAGAAGTCATCATTATATTACATGGTAATTAAGCACAAGTTAAGCATAAAGGATAAGCACCTCACTTAATGGACTGTAATTAGAATTATTTTAACACAACCAGGGCAAGCATTTCATTCTCACTCTTTCTCGTGAAACCAGTGCTTGTGTTGACACTGTCTCCTAATTCCATCCAGGATTTTTTTCTCAATTTATTTGTTTACTTACTGAGCCATAGACCCTTAATCTGATGATTTCTATACAGTAAAATTTTTTACACCCTGATTTCATAGTACCAGTGGCTCAGGAAAGCTGTGAAATCTTCCATAACGTAAAAGGACTATATGTTCGTTGAGAAGGAATTACTAGAAATGATGAACATAATTTCTTTTCTTTGTTATGACTCACAAACCAAGTTGGGTCTGGGGCAGGAGGTGCGGCCTGGCTTCAGGTAAGGCCTGTGTTTCTTTGGCCTTGGGGTCCTCCTCACCAGCGCCCCCAGAGCTGGTGCAGAGCAAGAGAGATTGCACAGCTCTGGGGCAAAGGAGAGTGACTGCCTCAGCTGGAAGTGAAATAGGTCCTGAATGGGTCCTGAATGGCTCACCAGCCACCCTCGAACCTCTTCTCAGAGGACAGGCCTGGAGAACTCTGTTGCCGCAAGTAGAGGCTTGATTTTCCTCGAAGTGTAGATCCATTGCTTAATGCAACAAAAATGGCCCTAGAGTTATATTCATAAAGGATGTTTAAGTGACCATGATTAATTGAAAATACCCTCATCATTTAGTTCTGCATCATACCCCTCAGCATTGTAATCAGTCCACTTTGATCTTATCCAACTTACTTTCCTACTGTTGCTGATTGTCGATTAAAAGAAAAAAAAATGCAGGAAAAAGATAGCTCTGAGGGGCTGCTGTGAAGAAATAAGGGAGGAGCCAGGATATGTAGGACTTCTTGCAACAAAAACCAGGTAGTCGGAACATTCAGAGGTTACTGTTAATTAAAGAAAACCAGACATCTCAAGTTATTGAATTTAGTGCTTTTCTGTGTATGGGAAGATACAAAAGTCTGGGCTCATTAAAATTATTCCTTTGATATGCACCTTAGCTATCTGGGGCCAGTATCCTGCTTTTCTCCATCCTGAATCCCCTCAGGGTGCACAGTTGGAGGTGGCTGCAGTGGTTGTTGACTTGATGGTCACAACATCTTTTGCTTACTGATATGGCAGGCAGTATTTCTCATGCACATGATTATACCCTGGTCCTCTGTACTGCAGACAGATTCTTTACCCTCTGAGCCACCAGGGAAGCCCTATAGAACCGTAGGACAATCTTACTACACAAGTGTGGGTGTTACCTGGATTCAGTGGCCTGAGTGCTTCTCCCTTCCCTTTAAAGTTTCTTTTGGTTTCACATTTTAAGGGCCTATCATTTTACAAATAAATCATGAAAAAATAGAAAACAGGTTTTACTATTCTCACACGACAGCCATCACAAAACTCATAAGGAAGAACAGGACTTAAAAAGTAACAAGTCTGTAAAAATTCCAAAGGTTGAGAGAAATGGAATGGAATACCAAAAATTTAGCCAACTTTAAATAGGAGGCTCCAAATACATGAGAAATTTTAAAATGTATTCTTGTCGGTCCATGCCAGAGTTTTTTCCCCCATATTTGCATATGTTTTGGTCAAAATGTGTTTATTTTAAAAGTAATCTTGAATAATTCAGTAATCTTTTAATAATTCAAAAAGTAGAAGATAACCACAATACAGTATAATGTGGTTTTAAAAAGACTGAGTTTGCCTCTAAAAACCATTCTGTGAGCATAATTTACTTGTTAATAGAGAGTATCCTTCTGTTCCTATAGAGTTTCACCTCTCACGTAAACAGGGCGTCTCTAAGTAAACCTTCTTGGCCAGCTCAACTAATTCATCATTTTGAAGATGACAGATTGAAAATGGCCTGATCTGTTTATTTTACAGTCTGTCATAATTAGGTAATGCATTTCCTCCTCACTGTAGACTTCTATGCATGGATTCAAATGGTCTAAATTCCCTATCAGAAGCTGTGGATGTGCTGCAAAGAACTCTGGTCTGTTATGCAGGATAACCTGAGTTCTGGATTTGTCTCAGAACGAGCTCAATGTGAGCCTGGGCAATTTATTTCCCGGAAATTCCGCCAGTCCTCTTATCTGTTCAGACCGGGCCTCTGGAGCTAGGATGAACTCATCTTGATCCTCACCACTGCCCTCAGGGGATTTATGGTCTAGTGGAGCAGTTCTCACACTCCACTGTGCCTAGGATTCCCCTGGAGGGCTCTGAGGGTCAGAGTGCCGGGCTTCACCCTCGAGTTTCTGAGCCAGTAGGTTGGCTGAGTCGAGAATTTTTGCGTTTCTAACAAGTTCCCAGATGCTGCTGATGCTGCTGGTTTGGGGACTGTGATTTGAGAACCACTGGCCTGATGGTTTAGCTTACGCATCAGTAGCCACAATTCAAAGATTGAATGTTGTGAAATAAGTACAAGTAACGTGCAGTAGGAAACAGTGTGGACCAGTGGGTCAAAAGATTAACAACCAGCTGGAGATCTGGGAAGCCCTCATGGAAGAGAGAGAGGTTAAGCAGGATCTTAACAAGGGGATAAAGTCTAGACAGGTAGGACATTTGGGGGGCTGATGCTACCGAAGTCTCCCGATGGGAGGGAGAGTGCAGAGTGTGTGGGGGAGCAGGGATATTGGCTAGCCTAGGTGGACAGGAGGGTTGATATGGGGGAAGGAACAACGAGAAACAGATGGAATGGAGAATGAGAGAGCTGGAAATTTAAACTAAACACGGTGTTTTTTCGTATTTTGGCAGCCAGGAGACAGCACGATCAGAGTCACGCTTAATGAGGGCAACTCCGGTGTTGTGATGGATGGCTTGGGAAGAGAAAGAGTGATTTCAGGGGAGCTGGTTAGGAATGACTGGGGATTAGGTTGGTTAGGAATTCTAAGCAAGAAAAGCATGAAGTGGGGAGGATTTGTGCAGAAACCACAGATTTGGTCGTTGATTGGTTCTTAAGGATCAAAGAGATGGAAAGGTCAAGAGAGAGGATTCAAGTCTGAGCTGTTGGGGAGGAAAGAGGGTGGCTGGATCGCTCAGGGGAAGTAGTTTGGATAAAAAAAAAAGATGAACCTAGTGGGACCTTGGTTTCTTGAGGAGGGGACTGAATCAGATACCCTTAGAGGTCTCTTTTTGTACAATTCTAATCAATGTTTTGCAGATTGTTGATTGTCTTAAATATTACAGAATATATTTGTACAAAAAGTAAACGGCTTATATGTAACAGGTACTGATATATTTGGGCTTCCCCAGTGGTTTAGGAGTAAAGAATCCATCTGCAATGCAGGAGACTTGGGTTTGATTCCTGGGTCAGGAAGATTTTCTGGAGGAGGACATGGCAACCCACTCCAGTATTCTTGCCAGGAGAATCCCGTGGACAGAGGGGCCTGGCCGGCTATAGTCCATGGGGTTGAAAAGAGTCAAACTGAAGTTACTGAGCACGCACACGTGCACACACTCATATATTTGTGGATCGGTTGATCAGGGTTACTTATTAGCTCTCAGATATCTGCATCTGTAAATAGGCTTCATTTGAACTTTTCTTCATTTTGCTTATAGTTTTCTTAGTATGTCAACTTGCTCTTCCTCTATTTTATGTACTATGCATGTGAACATGTTTTTGGTATATGTTCTATGTGTATATATATATATATATACATATATATATATATATATTTTAATGAGTCTAGCAAATATTTTAAACCCTCTGGCCTCATTGTTCCATTATAATCATCACACTCTGTATTGGTATATTTGTGCACATCCCTAACTTTCCCACTGGATTACAAACTTGTTTTGAGTAAAGAGCATGTCTTATTCAGTTTTGTTTTCCTTCCTACACTCCTCATAAGTGCTTGTGTAAAGTGGCTAGAAATGTTTGAGGAATTGGGTTGAATCACTGAGTTAAAGTCTATTACTCCCTGCTTCTTTAGGGAGAGACAAAATGGTTCAGGCAATAAAACATAATAGTTTACAGAGAAATGGAAATCCATGTATCTTGGGAGGCTGAAAAAGGAAACATTTAATTCAGGAGACCTTCGGGACTAAAGTAGAGATATTCATGGGCATTTTAGGAACTAGAAGCAGAAGCCCATAAAAACAAGGAGCATTTTCAGCTCTGTCTTATACTAGCTCTTGAAAACCTTGCACCAGACCTCCATTTTTTCATTTGTAAGTTTATAGTTGTAGTACCTCCCTGCACATCCTTTGGGGAGAAGTCTAGGCAGAGGGAATGGCATGAACAAAGCATCAGAGATGGAAGAAAGTGTGTGCATTCTTTGTGACCAGTGTGAAATGCCAGGGAATGAAGCAGGAGAGGGAGGTAGAGGTCCAGGTGCAGAGGGCCATTGCTACTGAGATAAGGAGCTTGGACTCTATCCACTGGGAGAGTCTTGTGCTAGGTAGTTTACTTGGAAATGCCATCTGGGGAGCAGGAGAGCAGGACCAGAGTTACACAGGGAAGGAAACAAAACCAGTACAAGGAGGAGTTTATTGAGTTGGCTATTGTTCTAAACAACTAGTTGTTTGTTCACAAGGGGTCTTCTTAGGGGAAGGCTTATGAAATGTGTCTCAGCATAGTTCAGCTGGAGAAAAAGAACGGAGAGGATTTTATTCATTTTTCTCGTCTCACGTTGATTAAAGACAGGCTGACTTTTTCAGACTGGGCATGTCTGACTGCCACGTGGGTTCCCCTGGGCACCTCATGAAACAGCATCAGAGGAGCTTGGGATGGAGAGGCCCTGGCAGGTTTCACATGTGGAGAGCTGGCTGGATTCTTCCTGGAACTGGCTGCCATTGCAATGGCAGGAATACAAGGTGAGTTTGAGAAGATCTGAAGTCATGCATAAAAGGTGGCTGATACAGGGAGCTACTGAGGGAATTTTAACAAAGGAACCAGCTGATCAGATTTATACAATGGTGTCCTTGTTTTTTTGTTTTCTTCTTCTTTTTTTTTTTTTTGGTCACGCCGTGCGGCAGAGGATCTTAGTTCCTCAACCAGGGATCAAACCGATGCCCCCTGCTCTGGGAGCGTTGGTGTCTTAACCACTGGATTACCAGGGAAGTCCTACAGTGGACTGCTTGTAAATGTTTAACAAATGTTTAATTAGCTATCCATAAAAATAAGTGTATCAGTAATAACTTTTACTGATATAAAAGGATGTATAGTACACAATTTACAAATAATGATAAAATAGACAATATTCTTTATCGTAAGGTCCACATACCTAATTGATTCTGACCGGTTGGCAGTTTTCACTGAACTCTTGTATGCATAGCCAATCTATGGTTACAATTGAGGAGAGAGGATAGCTGATATTTTCCTATTACAGTATGCAATAAGATGAAAGTGAAACAATGAAGGCATAGCCCAGAACTTCCCTTGCTCATTAAACATCTTCTTTATGAATTGAATAGTACAGAATATTTCCTCAACTATTTGTTTCATTCACAATATAACTACAACAGGCACCACACATTAACATTTTCTCTCTCACTTTCTTAAGCTTAGACAATCAACTGAACAACAACAACAAAAAAAGCTTTGATTTGTCAATTTCCATATGAAAACATACCCATCATGACCAATTTCAAGTTACAGGGAATTAAGAAAGGATATACAGTGGACAACATTATATAGCATTTCCATAGATAGTAAAACAAACCTAAGTAACCCAAGAGCATAGATACTGCTTACATGTACTAAAGCAATAAAGAAGGGATGGATTTCAAGTGTTTATTACCTTTGGGGATAATATAATTTATTTCATTGTAAATTTATATAATTTAAGTGTTAATCATTGTTAATGTTTAACAACTGATGCATAAAATTTCTGAAAAGTTACCAGTCAGTTCTCAGGATCTAGTATCAACCAGCCCAGCACACTCCTGGAGTTATAGTTTTAGAAGATCTGGTAGCAATCTGTAGGAGCATTTTGAAGGAAAGTAGTCCAGAGTTAGGGGTTAGGGTTAGTTGTACCTGAGCTATGATAGGAGTCCACATCTAAGGTCAGGAGCGGCAGCTGCGCTTCGCTGAAGCGGCCATGAGGAGATACCCCACATCTGAGGGCAAAGGAGAAGCCCCAGCAAAATGATAGGAGGAGCAAATTTGCATTTAGAATCAAACTCCATTCCCGCCAGAGATGCTCAGAGGGCTCAAACAAACCTTGCGTGCACCAGGACCCAGGGACCCCACAGAGTCTGAGACAGAACTACGTTTAAGTGTCTCCTTTGGAGGTACGGGTCAGCAGTGGACTGCCGCAGAGGCAGGGGCTCTGGGTGCAGCAGACGTGGGTATGGCATTAGTCTTCTTAAAGGAGGTCACCATTAACCCCACCATAGAGCTGCCAGAACTTACACAGGACTGGGAAATAGACTCTTGGAGGGCACAGACAGAACCTTGTGTGCACCCAGGAGAAAGGAGCAGTCCCCACAAGAGACTTGACCCAGACTTGCCTGTGGGTGTCCAGGAGTCTCCGCAGAGGCGTGGGTCCGTGGTGGCCTGCTGCAGGGGTGGACTGAGTGTGGCAGTGCATGCATGGGATCTTCTGAAGGAGGTCACCATTACCTTCATCACCTCCGCCACAGTTTGGCCCCAGGGAAATAGCAGGGAGGGAACACAGCTCCACCCGTCAACAGAAAATTGTATTAAAGATTTACTGAGCATGGGACTGCCCATCAGAGCAAGACCCAGTTTCCCCCTCAGTCAATCTCTCCCATCAGGAAGCTTCCATAAGCCTCTTATCCTTCTCCATCAGAGAGCAGACAGACTGAAAACCACAATCACAGAAAACTAACCAATCTGATTACATGGACCACAGCCTTATCTAACTCAATGAAGCTATGAGCCATGCTGTGTAGGGCCACCCGAGATGGATGGTTCATGGTGGAGAGTTCTGACAAAATGTGGTGCACTAGAGAAGGAAATGGCAAACCACTTCAGTATTCTTGCCTTGAAAACCCCATGAACAGTATGAAAAGGCAAAAAGTTAGGACACGGAAAAATGAACTCCCCAGGTCAGTAGGTGCCCAATATGCTAGGAGAAGAATGGAGAAATAACTCCAGAAATAATGAAGAGATGGAGCCAAAGTAAAAACAACACCCAGTTGTGGAAGTGACTGGTGATAGAAGCAAAGTCCGATGCTGTAAAGAGCAAATTGCATAGGAACCTGGAATGTTAGGTCCATGGGTCAAGGCAAATTGGAAGTGGTCAAACAGGGGATGGCAAGAGTGAATGTCGACATTTTAGGAATCAGTGAACTAAAATGGACTGGAATGGGTGAATTTAACTCAGATGACCATTATATCTACTACTGTGGGCAAGAATCCCTTTGAAGAAATGGAGTAGCCATCATAGTCAACAAAAGAGTCTGAAATGCAGTACTTGGATGCAGTCTCAAAAACGACAGAATGATCTCTGTTCATTTCCAAGGCAAACCAATCATTATCACAATACTCCAAGTCTATGCCCCAAGTCTATGTCTGTGCTATGCTGAAGAAGCTGAAGTTGAACAGCTCCATGAAGACCTACAAGACCTTCTAGAACTAACATCCAAAAAAGATGTCCTTTTCATTATAGGGGACTGGAATGCAAAAGTGGGAAGTCAAGAAACACCTGGAGTAACAGGCAAATTTGGCCTTGGAGTACAGAATGAAGCAGGACAAAGACTAACAGAGTTTTGCCAAGAGATGGCACTGGTCATAGCAAACACCCTCTTCCAACAACACAAGAGAAGACTCTACACCAGATGTAGACAAGGGACATCACCAGATGTTCAATACCGATATCAGACTGATTATATTCTTTGCAGCCAAAGATGGAGAAGCTCTATACAGTCAGCAAAAACAAGACTGGGAGCTGACTGTGGCTCAGATCACGAACTCCTTATTGCCAAATTCAGACTTAAATTGAAGAAAGTAGGGAAATCACTAGACCATTCAGGTATGACCTAAACCAAATCCCTTGCGACTATACAATGGAAGTGAGAAATAGATTCAAGGGATTAGATCTGGTAGACAGAATGCCTGAAGAACTATGGATGGAGGTTTGTGACATTGTACAGGAGACAGGGATCAAGACCATTCCCGAGAAAAAGAAATGCAAAAAAGCAAAATGGCTATCAGAGGAGGCCTTACAAATAGCTTGAAAAGAAGAGAAGTGAAAAGCAAAGGAGAAAAGGAAAGATATTCCCATCTGAATGCAGAGTTACAAAGAATAGCAAGGAGAGATAAGAAAGCCTTCCTCAGTGATCAATGCAAAGAAATAGAGGAAAACAGTAGTATGGGAAAGAATACAGATCTCTTCAAGAAAATTAGAGATACCAAGGGAACATTTCAGGCAAAGATGGGCTCAATAAAGGACAGAAATGGTATGGACCTAACAGAAGCAGAAGATATTAAGAAGAGGTAGCAAGAATACACAGAAGAACTATACAAAAAAGATCTTCATGACCCAGATAATCACGATGGTATGATCACCCACATAGAGCCAGAAATCCTGGAATGTCAAGTCAAGTGGGCCTTAGGAAGCATCACTATGAACAAAGCTATTGGAGATGATGGAATTCCAGTTGAACTGTTTCAAATCCTGAAAGATGATGCTGTGAAAGTGCTGCACTCAATATACCAGCAAATTTGGAAAACTCAGCAGTGGCCACAGGACTGGGGGGGGGGGGGGGGGGTCAGTTTTCATTCCAATCCCAAAGAAAGGCAATGCCAAAGAATCCTCAAACTATTGAACAATTGCACTCATCTCACATGTTAGTAAAGTAATGCTCAAAATTCTCCAAGCCAGGCTTCAACAGTACATGAACCATGAACTTCCATATTTTCAAGCTGGATTTAGAAAAGGCAGAGGAACCAGAGATCAAATTGCCAACATCCATTGGTTCATCAAAAAAGCAAGAGAGTTCCAGAAAAACATCTATTTCTGCTTTATTGACTATGCCAAAGTCTTTTACTGTGTGGATCACAACAAACTGGAAAATTCTTAAAGAGATGGAAGTACCTGACCACATGATCTGCCTCTTGAGAAATTTGTATGCAGGTCAGGAAGCAACAGTTAGAACTGGACATGGAATAACAGACTGGTTCCAAATAGGGGAAGGAGTACGTCAAGGCTGTATATTGTCACCCTGATTATTTAACTTACGCAGAGTACATCATGAGAAATGCTGGGCTGGATGAAACACAAGCTAGAATCAAGACTGCCGGGAGAAATATCAGTAACCTCAGATATGCAAATAACACCACCCTTATGGCAGAAAGCGAAGAAGAACTAAAGAGCCTCTTGAGGAAAGTGAAAGAGGAGAGTGAAAAAGTTGGCTTAAAGGTCAGCATTTAGAAAATTAACATCATGGCATCTGGTCCCATCACTTCATGGCAAATAGATGGGGAAACACTGGAAGCAGTGGCTGACTTTATTTTGGGGGGCTCCAAAATCACTGCAGATAGTGACTGAAGCCATGAAATTAAAAGATGCTTACTCCTTGGAAGAAAAGTTATAACCAACCTAGACAGCATATTAAAAAGCAGAGACAATACTTTGCCAACAAAGGTCCATCTAGTCAAGGCTATGGTTTTTCCAGTAGTCATGTATGGATGTGAGAATTGGACTCTAAAGAAATCTGAGCACTGAAGAATTGATGCTTTTGAACTGTGGTGTTGGAGAAGACTCTTGAGAGTCCCTTAGACTGCAAGGAGATCCAATCAGTCCATCCTAAAGGAAATCAGTCCTGAGTATTCATTGGAAGGACTGATGCTAAAGCTAAAACTCCAATACTTTGACCACCCGATGCAAAGAACTGACTATTTGAAAAGACCCTGATGCTGGGAAGATTGAAGGTGGGAGGAATAGGGGACGACAGAGGATGAGATGATTGCATGGCATCACTGACTCAATGGACATGAGTTTGAGTAAACTCTGGGAATTGCTGATGGACAGGGAGGCCTGGCGTACTGCAGTCCATGGGCTTGCAAAGAATCAGACACGACTGAGCGACTGAACTGAACTGAACTATGTAAGGCGTGAAAAGTAGAACACAGACTTAGGAAATGTCTTCAGATCCCACAAGCATGAGGCTTCAAAGAAAGTTCAGTTACTACAGACAATGCAAATTTCACTGGTTTTTGTCCAAACATGGATATGTAGGACTTTTAGTAAGTCTCCTCCAGGTATTCTTGAAGCCTCTGAGATATCTTACTTGTCCTTGCTCTTTGGCCTTCCTGTTGATGACCATGGGCCAAAGGGATTTGAAGGTGAGGCCCCACCCCTGCCAGAGCTGAGAATGGGATCCGGGCCAAAGAAGCCACCTGCTAGGCTGCTTTCCCAGGTTTGCAGATCTGGGGGAGGGGGCTTTCAAAGGCTGTTGGCACCTGGCATGTGCCCCACAGAAATTTATCTCCAAGAACATGAAGTCGCTGGGTTTGTTTTTCTGTGACTCACAGAGGCAGGGGAAAGACAGCCTTCTCTGTTTCTTCCTGTAACCACTCACTGTCGCAGCCCCGGCCAGGCTGGAGCTGGCAAGAAAACGTCCCCTCCCCTCTCCTGATGTGGCCCCTGGAAGTCATGGAAGTGTCTCTGTCTAAGGTGCCCCTCTCCCCTTGCAGAGCAGCTGGTGCGGTTGAGTTCCTGATCCCAAGGAGCCCTTCTGACCCATCTGATCTCCCAGAGCATACAGATTTCATCTGGGGGTTGTATAGCCTCCACTGCGCTTAGTACAAAAGTGAGGAGGAGTAGATAAGGGCTTCCCTGGTGGCGCCAGTGGTGAAGAACTCGCCCGCCAGTGCAGGAGACATAAAAGATTCAAGTTCAATCCCTGGGTCAGGAAGATCCCTTGGAGGAGGGCATGGCTACCCACTCCAGAATTCTTGCCTGGAGAGTTCCATGGACAGAGGAGCCTGGCGGGCTATAGTCCATAGAGTCATGAAGAGTCAGACAAGACTGAAGCATCTTAGCACACATGTACGGAGTGGATTAAAGGGTGGAAGTGGGCGCTGGACATGTGGTGGGGCCAGTAACTGAGCCATGGAGTATGGAGTGCCCCCCGTGTTCCGTGTGTAGCTGGGCTGTGGGAAGGGGAGGAGGATGGAATGGAGGTTTGAGGTAGAGAAGTTTAATCATGCTCAGTTCTGAATTTCATAAAAATAGATGCCTGAAGGACAGCTCAGTGGTCCTGGGCATTCAGAAGAAAGAGTGGAAGCAATGGTGGCATTGAGAGGAATAAAACTAGTGAAACCATGGATGACTGTGAGACACCCCGCCCTCCCGAAGAGGATGCAGAATGAAAAGTTGACAGGTGGACTAGTGAGGGCGTGGAACCTCAAGAACAGTGGTGTTGAAGGGATGGTGTGGGGATTAGGAGCGCAAGAACCACTCAGAGAGGAATATCCAGGGAATTCTGAAGGGGAGGAAATGGCATGAACAGGAGCTGACGCAGGACTGTGGCTTCTACTGGGAACAATTTGGCCTATTGTGTTTTAGGCTTAGAGTTTCCTGTAAGTTTATCTCTTCGGAGTTATGATGATGTTAACCTCGCCTCCTTTCCTCCCTCTTAAAAAAAAAAAAAAAGGAGTCAACACTGAGGTATCATAAATGATCCAGGGATGGGAAGACATCTGACACTTTTCTACCATGTTAATACTTTGATCCAGCCTTTGAGAGTCAGGGTGAGAAGAAAACAAATTTACTTTAAGCTAAAGGTTTTGAAGCTAAAGGAAATGTCAGCTTTTCCCTGTTTGATGTTTCTTGCTGTGTTTTCCATATTAATCATTTCATTTTCCCCTTGGTCACGGGCTTGATTTTTTTTTTCTCACAGTTGTCAGCTGCCTGGTGTGTCAGATGGTTTTTCATCGTGGTGTAGGGACACATTAAGAGCCCAAGCTGACAAAGCTACCGCCCAGAGTGTCTGCCACTCTGGGTGGTTATGCTCATGAACGTCCAGAAAGCTCAGTGCTACTGAAGTGAATTATAGGCTTTGAAATGACTGTGTGGTTTATGTTCAGCAAAAAATACACCCCAGACATATTCAAGGGTTACTGGTTTGGAAGAAATTAGATGACTCTGACATGAAAAGAGAGAGCCTAGCTAAAGAGATACTGCCCAGATCTGTCGAATAAGTGGATTTGGATGTGACCACAGGTCTGCCATATGAAGTTCTGTTCCATGGGAATTCAAGTTAGTGGCTTTGTGAAGGCATTTATCGCAGACTGTAAACTTTTCTTGTTTTCTTTTAACAAAGCATAGAGAAAGGTGGGCTTTTTCTGTGATGGCTTATCTACTTTAATCTTCTTAAATACTTAATGTGTCCCCACGCACATAGCAGTGAAAGTAAATATAGCTATTCCTTATAATATGGTAACTTAGATGTGTTGGTTGACTGCTAAAGGAGTCGGAAGAATAGAACACACAACCCTTCTATCTACTAGTTATTGTCTTTAGCTACAAGTACTGGAGACTCCCAGACAGTGGCTTTATTTCCCATGTAAAAGCAGCCTGCGAGTAGGCAGTTGAGAGCTGGCATGAGAGCAGGAATCATTAGGCTCTCTTTAGCTCTCCAATCTGCCATCTCCAGGATGTGGCCCACGTCCAGAAGGGTTTCTGGAGCTCCACCATCGCAGGCGGCCCTCCATTATCGTCTGGTTTTGCATCCAACCTGGACTGGAAATATTTCAGGAAAAGAAAAGCATTTTCCAAAACGTGATTTCCAAAAGCAAAACGTGAATTTATCACACACTGGCAACTATTTGCATAGCATTTATATCATATTAGGTATTATAAGTAATCTAGGGATGATTTAAATAAACTAGAGGATGTGCATAGCTTATGTCCAAATACTATGCCATTTTATTTTAAGTTTTGGTTGCTCTGGGTCTTCACTGCTGCGCGTGGGCTTTCTCTAGTTGTGGTGAATGGGGCTTACTTTTTGTTGTGGTTCATGGGCTTCTCATTGCGGTGGGTTCTCTTGTTGTAGAGCACAGGCTATAGGCTCAGGGGCTTCAGTAGTTGCAGCATGGGGTCGCAGTAGTTGTGGAGTATGGGCTTAGTTGGTCCATGACATGTGGGGTCTTCCTGGACCAGGGATCGAAACTGTGTCCCCACATTTGGCAGGTGGATTCTTATCACTGTACCACCAGGGAAGTCCACTGTGCCATTTTATATAGGGGAATTTAGCTTTGGCAGATACTCACGGGTAGGGAGTAGTTCTGGAATCAATCCCCAAAGATACTAGGGATGACTGTATTTACTTTATAGGCAGAGAATGAAGAGGGAAGAAGGACATGCCATCTTTCAAAAGAGCTGTCTCAGATTTCCAATATTCCTGCTCACCTCTCATTGGCCAGAGCTTAGGTGCATAGCCCTAAAAATAGCTACCAGCATTGTGTTTGCTGCTGCTGCTGCTGCTAAGTCGCTTCAGTTGTGTCCGACTCTGTGTGACCCCATAGATGGCAGCCCACCAGGCCCCCCCGTCCCTGGGATTCTCCAGGCAAGAACACTGGAGTGGGTTGCCATTTCCTTCTCCAATGCATGAAAGTGAAAAGTGAAAGTGAAGTCGCTCAGTCGTGTCTGACTCTTCGTGACCCCATGGACTGCAGCCTACCAGGCTCCTCCGTCCATGGGATTTTCCAGGCAAGAGTACTGGAGTGGGGTGCCATTGCCTTCTCCAAGCATTGTGTTTAATTCACTCCATATCTCTAAATTATTATAAATCTCACTTTTTGAAGAATTAATTAACCCACAATCTTATGTTCTCCTGGTCATTATTGCAAGAGATTGAGAGAGAGCTTGTGCAGGATTCTTTAGTTCTTTCTGGATGACTCCCACAGAGGTCTTCTCTGTGTCTTCCCAACAGCAATAACTACATCTTCAGGAATCAGCCAGCATTCACCCTAAAGGCAGAACTGGTAGGTTATATAGATTAGAGGTTAATCTATTTTGAATTGGTTTACTCAGTTGTGGGGCTGACTAAGAATGCTTGAAATTATAGGGCAAGTAGTCAAGAAGAGAGATAAGTGTTGGTGGGCTGGAGCAGGAGCTAAAGCTCAGAAACTCTGAATTCAGGGAGGGCCTAACTCCTCTTTTGAAGGGCTTTGAACTGATTACATCAGCTCCACCTAGTATACTTTTGACTGATTGAAGTCAACTGATTAGGTATGTTAATCAACTGATTAGATCTGTTAATTACATCTGCACCATCCCTCCACAGTGGTGCTAGATTCATCTTTGATTGCTTACCTGGGAAAGGTGTATGTACACTGCAGCATAGCTGCTGCCTACCTTTTCCCCAGCTCTCAGGAGTCATTATCCCTTGTAGTTAACCCAACTGGAGACACGTATGAAAGGGAATTCAGGGGAATGTAATGCCACTCAGCCAAGCTGATACATCACAAAGCCATCATATGCTATTCCTTGGTTGTCACCTAGAGAGAGAGAGAGGGTAAAAACAAATCAGTTTCTTTATTTCTTGTATTCTGGCAGAAGGTAGACTGATGCTCTGGCAACTAAAATGAGAACTTGGCATTTTAATTATTTTTCTGCTTTGTTTTCCTTCTCTGGTTCTCATAGATAGTTAAAAATTTATTTTTGATGTTTTATTAGTCAAGAGCCTTTAGGCTCATTGGAGTCATTATGAACTCATCAAAGTTAAGAGAACTTAAGATTTGCTTTTGAAACTAATGATGAGCTGTCCAGGTTTTTCCTTTTAATTTTATTGCCATATGACTAACATAACAGCACTGAATAAGTTGAAGGTATACAGCATAATGATTTGACTCACGTATATCATGAAATGATTGCCACAATAAATTTAGTGAACATTCATCATCTCATACAGGTAAACAATTACAGAAATAGGGAAAAAATTTGTGATGGAAACTCTTAGAATTAATCTATTAACCACTTTTTTTTTTTTTTTTTCTGCTAAGGGTGTCAGTGTTTATTAACAAGCAGGTATAAAAATGATCACACAGTGGTTTCTTGTGAGTGGGGGAAAAGTCCCTCGCAGTCTTTAGGCATTCCAGCTAGCTCTTTGCTTGAGAGGTTCATTCTAAGGAGGAACAGTATTTTTTAAAGCAGAATTAGCCAACTTACTGGTTGGGTAAAGAAACAGGCCAGAGGGATGAGAAAGAACACAGGGTCAAGCGAATGTCTGAAGGGCAAGTGCTGCTCCAAGGGCGTGGGCTGGGCAGACCAGATCCTCATACTTGCTTGGGTAAGGGGAGTAGGGCCCATTATAGTCTTTCTGCTGCTGCTGTTTAGTTGCTAAGTTGTGTCTGACTCTTTGTGACCCCATGGATTGTAGCCCACCAGGCTCCCTCTGTTCATGGGGTTTCTATTAACCACTTTTATGTATTACATGCAGCAGTGTTAATTATATGTATCATGGTTGTATATTACTCTAAGATGTCCAGTTTTTTAATCTTTTGTTGAAATAATCCTCTATTCTCTTTTTTAAGTAATAGATTTATTGAGATACAATTCACATACCATGAAGTTCACTCTTTTAGGTAGTAGAATTCAGTGAATTTTAGTATATTCACCAAGCTAGGCATTGATCATCACTCATTTAGAACCTCTGTATTCTTTTGTATTAAATAGTAAATATAGATGTGAATATTTTAAGACAAATAAAGAATTTGAAAAGCTCAGTTCTGTTGTCTGATTTAAATTCACGTGAAAGAAGAAATTGGTGACATTTGATCAAGGCAGAGGTGCAAACATTCGGTTTTAATTTTGTGAGGAGAATACGCATGAGGTCTTCATTATGGGATTTTCTACCAATTTATGTATGTAATTCCCTCAAAGGTAGCATGGATTGGGGCTTTCATTCACTTACTTAGCCAGTATTTATGGAACCTTTACTTTGTGCCAAGCCCAGTGCTGGGCACTGGCAGTCCCAGGTTAAAGGAGGCTTTCTTGGACACCTTGAAGTCGGGGCCAGAGAGGTTGATGAGGTCATTCTCTGGCCTTTGTGGTGCCATCTTGACTGTGAGCCCAGAGGCATGAAGCCATCTGTGCTAACATACAGTGCGCAGGCGTCCAGGTTATGGGAGGGAGGGAAGTGACCGTATCAAGAAGGCTTTGAGAACATATCTTGAACATTCCACGGGAGGCCAGATTTTCTTAGGGGCTGGTTTCACAGTAGTCAGGGGTGAAGTTGCTAAACTCTTGTAAGAAGTGGGCGCATATTCTGAGAAGCGCAGTGAATGTTGCTGCATTTCGTGAGAACCGAAGGTTTTCCACTACAGTGGGGTTTGCATCCTCACTTCCTCCGGGGCTCTATCTACATAGCACCTATCAGAGAGGCGTTCCCTGCCTGTCACCCTCTCCTGCTCCACCACTTTGCTCTGTTTTCTGTCTCTTCTGAGCTCTCATATATGACACACTTATTTTTATTGCAGTTCCACCCCCAGCCCAGGGAGAGCAAATACTTTGTTTTATATGCTGCATTCTATTCAGTACAATGTCTAGTGCCATGTATGGCACATAGTCCTAATAAGGATTTGTGACGTGTGTGAATGATCTAAAAAACAAGGTGCAAATTATAAAATTCTCTTTATATGGTTCCTTATGTAAGCAGAAATTAATTTTTTTTTGGTCTTTCAGAATTCAGAGTTCTTTATTTAACTGAAGTATGGTTGATGTACAGTGTTGTGTTAGTTCCTGGTATATGGCAAAGTGGTTCAGTTATAAAAATGAAATGAAAGTTAGTTGCATAGTTGTGTCCAACTCTTTGCGATCCCATGGACTGTAGCCTACCCGGCTTCTCTGTCCATGAAATTCTTGAGGCAAGAGTACTGCAGTGGATTGCCATTTCCTTCTCCAGTTATATCTCTATCTTCTTTTAGAAACTGATTTCTTAATAAACACCTCAGATCATGGGGTATGTGTTTATTTGTGGATGATAATTGGATGAGGCTACTTCTCATTGCAAAATAACAGTCTGATATTTGAATCCAGCTGTATGTGTGTGTGTGTTGGAGGTGGAAAATGCATGCACACTTGTGCGTGCTCAGTTGTGATAGAGTCTTTGGGACCCCATGGACTGTAGCTTGCCAGGCTCTTCTGTCCATGAAATTTTTCAGGCAAGAATACTGGAGTGGGTTGCCATTTCCTTCTCCAAGGAATCTTCCCAATCCAGGGATCGAACTCACATCTTTTACGTCTACTGCACTGGCAAGTGGATTCTTTACCACTGCACCATCAGGGACTTTGCTAATTGGTCCAATTTAAAAAGCTTGCTTTCCAATCTCGGTTAGGGCCTCTCTCAGACTGTAAGCTTACTGGGAGCAGATTTGCTTGTTCTCTCCTGTGTTCACAGAGCCTGGAATAATGCCTGGCACACAGTAGGCAACTCATAAACTTCCACCCCTCTCTCAATAACTAACCTTGTGTCTTTCTTCTCCAAGAAAACAGGTGACAAGAATGAACTCCCTTAGGCTCCAAACATTTTCATCATCCCTTCTGCCTTTCTTATCTGTGTCAAACTGCTTGAAAGTTCTCTGTGTGTTTTTCTTTATGAGACCTGAGGGATGCGCTCACTCTCAGATATGAGACCATTTAACACTATTAGATTTTTCTCTTCATCTTACGAAGTGCCTGAGTTTCTTCCATATGTCCAGACTTTGTCTGGGCCTTCATCTCGCTTGCTTTTTCCCCCTTTACTGCAACCTCAGTGCTCTCCTGCTCCCCCACATCATTTCCTGAAGCTCCCCAGGAAGATCACCATGATGCTGAACTGCCTAACCCAGTGGCCTCGCTACAGTATTCAGCTGGTCCATTGTGGGTTTCTGTTTCAGCCTGCTGACTTAGCCCCCTGTCCTCTTGAAGTTGGTGCCATGACACTCCACTTTCCCTCCACCCTCTATTTTGCCTTTGCAGACCTCTGAAAATGGTGTTGCGCACACCTCCTTGTTTAAGTAAGAAATGTGGTCATCTTTAACCTCCTGCATCCCTGCCTCCCAGCTCAGCTCGTTACTAACTTCTTCCTTGATGTCTCCTTTCCATTCTCACTGTGGGCACTGCCCAGGTGGGCTCTTAGCACGTAAAATACTGGATTATGATAATTCTCTGCCTCCAGCTTCAAGGAGTGCTCTTCCTAAGACACCAGTTGGCCTAAGGCCTTCTATGCTCCCCATCTCCAAAGACTGGATCTAAAATTCCTTAGTATAGCATTCAAGATCTGTCTCAGTCCTTCATGCTATTGTAACAAAAGACCACTGACTGGGTAGCCTATAAACAACAGACATTTACTGCTTACCATCTGGAAGTCCAAGATCAAGGTGCCAATGTAGTAGGAAGGGGGGGGGGGGCCTCCAGGGCCCCAAGAATGGGCTCTTGTCTAACACTCAGAAAAGAATTGTCTGATGAGACACGTGCTGACAAAGCAAGAAACTTTATTGGAAGAAGGCACCTGGGTGGAGAGCGGCAGGGTAAGGGAACCCAGGAGAACTGCTCTGTCACATGGCTTGCTTGGCTCGGGTTTTATGGTGATGGGATTAGTTTCCGGGTTGTCTTTGGCCAGTCATTCTGACTCAGAGTCCTTCCTGGTGGCGCACGCATTGCTCAGCCAAGATGGATGCTGGCGAGAGGGATTCTGGGAGGTGGACGGACACACGGTGTCTCCTTTTGACCTTTCCTGAACTCTTCCGGTTGGTGGTGGCTTATTAGTTCGGTGTTCCCTACCAGGAGCTCCTGTTGTAAAACAACTCATGCGAATGGTTACTAGGGAGCCTGGCCAGGGTGGGCGGTTTCCGTTAGTGTGCTTCCCTTAACACCCGCATGGTCGCTTTCTGCTGAGAGCCCTCCTCCTGGTTCCTAACCCGCGCCTTCTCACTGTGTCCTTCCATGGTTGAAGGGGGCTAGGGATCTCCGAATCGCCTTTATAAATTATTTATTCCATTCATTAGGATTCCACTCGCATATTTGGAGCACCACCCTAGGACCTAGTTTGGATTTTAACATGTGAGTTTGAGGGGGACACAAGCGTTCAGACTCTCAGCAAGACTCTCCTCAGTGTGGCTGTCACGTGGCTTCTCAGTTCCGCTTACAGCCTCCCGGGTATAGACACACACCCTCGCTAGCTCTCCGCCTTCTCCCCTTCCTCCTTCCCGCCCTGTCTCCCGGTCTCTCTCTGCAGGGCTTCTCGTGTTAGGTCACACCGCGTGCTCTCCAGGTTTTGTTGTTGTTCAGTCGCTAAGTTCACTTGTTGCTTTATTATTTTTGTCTGTGGCTTTGGGTTTTTTTTTTTTTTGAAAGCTAATGAGAGGCAGGCTGTTAGAAAACCCTGAGGCAAGCTGTTTGGCTTATTGACATGCTAGCTGAATGAATTCCATTATAGGGGTGACCAAGGAATCTATACGTTAAGGAAAAACTGATCATTACCACCTCGCTGGTGTTGATAGCTTGTGAACTTGGCCCGGTTTCCTCAGCAGGTGGTCACTTGATCATGCCGTTTCTCTCCCTCCATCACCTGTCTCATCAGTTTACAGGTCAACATATCCTCTGTTCAGTTCTTACAAAGAGAAAATGCAGGTGCACTCACAGACACAAAGGTTCATTTTGTCCTGTAGGCAATGATAATAATATATTTTTTTTAATAAAAAAAGAATACTTTTCTTCCTTTTCAAAAAACCAGTTCTGAATTTTTTTTTCAAAAAATTCAGTTCTCCTATTACCTGAATTTCATTAGATTATTTTTAAAAAAAAGATATTTCCTTTTCCCAAATGAGAATGCAGGTACTATGGACTTGCTGCTTCAAAGGAGGCATCAGCCCTTAACTTGTATCAACCTGCCTTGTTTACCTGCTCCTCCACCCCGAATACACAGCACACCGTGAGCATTAAATACCATAAACACGAACAATTCACCAGGAACGTTAAAAAAGGAGAAAAACGTCCTTAATTTTGTTTTCTTGGCCCGTTGATGTCTAAGTGAGTTGTTACATATGCAAATATACTTTAGATTCTTTTCCTGGTGAGTAAATCCGTAAGATTTTTTCTTGGATTAGTATTATGGTTGTAAAGTTTTCCTTGGGCGCTGTATTTTGTATAGCCAGTTCTTGCAGTGTGACAGAAGCTTCAGCCACTTGGGGGCACCCAGGTATTTACTTAGTGAAAAAACTGAAGGACTTGCCAAGGGAAAGTAATTTGATCCTAAGAAAGAAGGGGAAAAAATACACAGTAGAGATTAATCCAGAAAGTAGGTTTGTGTTGAACACTGATGACCATATCCTAAGGAAGGAAATTCACTAGACAGCCTAATTTATTGTACAGAGGCAGTAAAACCCCAGAGAGGTTCCTGTTTATTAATGGGACTTCTGCAGAGGCACGCAGCCTTGGGGATCTCAGATCTCAGGTAGTAGACAAATAGAATGGACAGTGATTGGAAAGAGAATTCAACTGTGAGGTTACCCAGGGCCAAGGCAGTGTTTTCTTATTCTCTGTGTGTGCTGGGTGCCCAGCACTCTGTGGAGATGTGTATCCAATAAATGCTTGTTTTCTGCATAACTTCATGGATGAACTGAGTAAATATATGAAGAGTGTAACAAAAACATGGGTAGACAGAGGCTGGAAGATTTGAAGCAATGATAACGTGTTAATGAAGGGAGCTAATTAATTAGCATGAGATATAACTACAAGGCATTGCGGGTATTACTAGAAATATTTGCTTGGCTCAAACATTTGCATGAAAGATGAGAACTGGTAAGGAAAATCCCACATCACCTATTCTAGTTGAGATTTTGTCAGGTTGAGCTATTGTGTTACATATATTTTTATATAATACATATAAGAGAATTGTTCATTTGCATTTTGAGTATGTAATCAAACAACACAGAAGCTCAAACAACATGGATGCTCAAATTACAATTTTTATGGTAACATCCAGTGCAAACTTATGATTATAATGTTGCTGTTTGAGGCATAAGAGATGCTGAAATGCCTTTTGAATTCTCAAATAATATTCAATTTATGTTAAAATGTATTTTTAGTGTTCCTAATTTTTTTTTTATCCTGTTCTAGTTCCTTGAGAATTGGAGACCCAAGCAACTGCCTAGGTAACCTGATTTGGTCATCACCCCTGATTCAGTAGACAGGAGTTTGGGTGGAGGATCCATCTGACCAGCTATTTTCAGACGGATTTAGGAGTGACTGCTCCTTGGTTTTAGCTTCCTGAGTATTTTCTTCAGTTTTGTAGCTTTGAAAATTCACTTTCATAAAGTCAGCTAGGAGTGAATGAACCCTGCAACATGTGCTAGAAATCAGACTCACTGGAGACTAATAAAGATAGGATACTATTATATTTATCCTGAAAAATTATTATTTCCAATCTAGTTTGGGATATATTTATTATTGGTGGGTAAAATATTCTACCAGGAATTTCTGCCATGGAATCACAATAAGTTCACGAGGCTTCTCGGAAAGAACAGAACAGAATAAAGGTTCTCTTCCAGCATCACGCTGGGCATTTAAATTGGGGTAAGTTTTTTGAAAGACAATTTGGCAACATCTCATAAGGATAAAGTCTAGATGTCTATGCTAGTTACCTTAGTAGTAGACACAGAATGCTGAGCTTAAACTAGGCATTCCTACCATTGTGTTTAACTTTCCCTTAGGAGTATCTCTAAAATATATCTTTGAACTGGCAATAGCTGTTTATGTGTGTGTCCGTCGTGTCCGACTCTGTGGCCCCATGAACTGTGTAGCCTGCCAGGCTTCTCTGTCCATGGGCTTCTCCGGACAAGAATACCGGAGTGGGTTGCCATGCCCTCCTCCAGGGGATCGTCCAGACCCAGGGATCGAACCACGTCTGTTATGTCCCCAGCATTGGCTGGTGGGTTCTTTTACCCCTGAGCTTCCAGAGAAGCTAGAATTTTCCAGACAAGAATACTGGAGTGGGTTGCCATTTCGTACTCCAGGGGATCTTCCTGACACAGGGCTTGAACTGGCATCTCTTGCATCTTTTGCATTGGCAGGTAGATTCTTTACCACTAGTGTCACCTGGAAAGCTGTTTACTGATTAGCTTTTATGCCAGGCACTATGTGAGGCATTCTGAGTCCAAGTCAAAGGCAAATCATGGGGACGTCCAGATGAGAATGATCCTCTCTAAGGGGGCAGATTCTATAGTTCTCAAATAGCTAAGATACCAGACACAACATCTTAAGAGGTGTGGATGCAGAACTGTGGCAGTTCCAGAGGAATGTGGTCTGTGTTTGACAGAGTCTGTGCTCTGGCTGGAGCCTGAAGGATAACAGGTATGTGTGCCCAGAGACAGAGCAGGTGGAAGGGATGGCCTGGTTTAGGGAGCAGCAAGGGCGAAGGCTCATGGGGGAGGCAGGAGGGGTCTTGTGGAAGGAACGGGAGTTCACTTGCCTGGGACATGATGTGTGTACAGGGAAGAAGGAAGGGATTGGAAGCCCAGGCTGGGGAAGCTGGACTTTTTCCTGTAGTACTTAAATGCCAGTGAGAGTGTGGTACCTTAAAATGGTTTTCTTTCTTTCTTTTTTTGATAGGTAACAATGCTTAAATGTTTTAAAAAGAAATTCTTTTGAAATAATTATTAATACTATGAGTCTAATTTTCTTCAGATTCTGCAAATGTGGTATGTGCTTTTTTTCCCCCAATATTATTTATTTATTTGCCTGTATTTTTGACTGTGCTGGGTCTTCACGGCTGCATGGGCTTTTTCCTAGTTGTGGTGAGCTGGGGCTACTCTGTAGTTGAGGTTTACAGGCCTGTCATTGTGGTGGCTTCTCTTGTTGTGGAGCACAGGCTCTAGGATGTGGGGCCTTCGGTAGTTGCGGCTCCTGGGCTCTAGAGCAGGCTCAATAATTTCAGTTCATAGGCTTACTCGTTCAGCTGCATGTGGGGTCTTCCCAGATCAGGGATCTAACCCACAGCTCCTGCATTAGCAGGCAGATTCTTTACCACTGAGCCACCAGGGAAGCCCTGTGGTGTTGCAGGAAGGGGGAACCCTTCCAGGGCCCGAGAGTGGGCTCTTGTCTAACACTCAGAAATGAATTGTCCAAGGAGACACACGAGGTGACAAAGCAACAGGCTTTGTTGGGAAGGGGCCCCTGGGCAGACAGCAATAGGGTAAGGGAACCCAGGAGAACTGTTCTGCTGCATGGCTCATAGTCTCGGGTTTTATGGTGATAGGAGTAGTTTCTGGGTTTTCTTTGTTTAATTATTCTGACTCAGGGTCCTTGCTGGTGGCACATGGCCTTGCTCAGCCAAGATGGATGACAAGGAGGATTCTGGGAGATGGAAGGACACGTGGCATCTCCTTTTGACCTTTCCTGAACTCTCCAAGTTGGTGGCGGCTTATTAGTTCCCTGTTCCTTACCAGGACCTCCTGTTGTAAAACAGCTCATGCAGATGGTCACTATGGTGCCTGGCCAGGGGGGACGGTTTCAGTCAGCATGCTTCCCCTAACAACTCCCCCCTGAAAGACTTCATACTCAAGATACTTCTTGTGAACTGGGGCAGAGGTCTCTTCCTTCTGTAACTACTTCCTGCTGGGTGTGGGTATAGTCCTGCCTAGCGGAGCAGAAGTCTTTGATCTAAGTCAAGGTATTCCATACCTTTAACTGGCTTCCACCCTTGTAGTAACAGCGATTTAGCCTGAAACTGCTGGACCCTGTCAGAGATGAAGCAGACAGGGGTCAAACAGGAGGCCAAACATGATGGTCATCACTGGCCCAGAAAAGGAAGGCAAAATTTGAGGTGAGGGCTGCAGGATGGGTGACTTTCTTCTGATTGGTTGGTGGTGAGGCAACCAGGGTGGTGCTCCAGGAATCTTGTGGTCAGCCTGAAGTAATCATCCTCTACCTGGGTGGGGCCCCAGTTCTGCAGAAGAACTTAGAGATATTTTTATGCATAATCTTTGAGTAGGAACCCGGATCCTGCCCCAAGGCTGTACCACCACTTGATTGCTCCTCCCCTGTTTCTGTATCCCCTCCCTTCTCTGATCAGCAGCTGTTTGAACCTGCCCTTTGGAACTCATGGAAGATCAAGGAGGCTGAATGAAGTCTATGTCCTGCAAACAAGAAACGTGGGACACAGAAAGACCCCAAAACCTCACAGAGTCCTGATCATTGTTAGTGACTTTTAGCCAGGTAGCCACTTGCCTAGTTCTATAAAAAGTAAGGTTGCAGTGACTAGTTGCCAACAGACATTGTTTTGATAATGTTCGGTGGCATCCAATTCTGACTTGACTCAGGAAGCTCAAGTTCTTAGCAATACAAGGACTAGTCTGAAATTACACCCATAGTGTCACCTTGTTATTTCCTTGGATGTCTGAACTGTAGCTACTCTATTTTGACTTTCAATTGTAATAGTCTCCTTAATAGCCAAAACAGGTATCACCATTAATGATGTTAGTGTTTCTCTAGGTATGAGAAGATGCAAGAATCGGTACTCATAAAATCTCCTGAAAATAATCTAACTCTCTGAAGACCCGCTCTGCCAGTTTTTCCCAGAACACAGAGTACCTCATTCCTGATCTCTATCCTGAACTCCTTTCAGGGATGTTGAAGGTCAGCAGCTGCAGTGGCCATGATTTAATCTTTGTAGAAGTAGATGGCAACCATCAGTTTCCAGTTGGCAGAGCCCCTTCATGGTTATAAATTTAACCATGATTTGTGTGTGTAGAGGGGGGTGCATTTCATGACCATGTTGTCCCACTGTACTGAGAATGCTCATTCCCACTTCTGGCAGATTTCACCATAGGCCACTCAATGTACTGTTCATGGACTAGGCCATAAACCAGAATCCAAAATTCTCTGGACCACCTGTCTTATTAGCCTGTTAGTTCAGGAAAATATTCCCTCCTGCTGCTTCTTCCCATATCTTATTGTTGTTGTTCAGTCACCCAGTTGTGTCCGACTCTTTGTGACCCCGTGGACTATAGCACGCCAGGCCTCCCTTCCCACATCTAGAGTTACATTATTACAATCATTGTTCTCATATTTATCTATATATTATTTTATCAGAATTTCAGTCACAATTTGGAAATGTAAGAAGCAGCAATTTTGTAAAACAGGTGAAATACAAATTACACAGCTAGCAGTATTTAGTAAAGTCATAAGTAAGACTTAAGCTAGAAGCTTTAATGGCTCAGAGGGTAAAGCGTCTGCCTGCAAAGTGGAAGACCTGGGTTTGATCCCTGAGACCTGGGTTCGATCCCTGAGTCAGGAAGATCCCCTGGAGAAGGAAATGGCAACCCACTCCAGTATGCTTGCCTGGAAAATCCCATGGATGGAGAAGCCTGGTGCAGGCTAGAGTCCATGGGGTCACAAAGAGTCGGACACAACTGAGACATGACTTTCACTTTCATTAGATGCAGCCCAGTATATCCCAGGTCATCTGACTTAGTCTATTTTATATCAATCCTTATCTTTCAGGGAAATTATATGTTGGCATTGTCCATAAGACACACAGCCCAGTTTTGTGGTGTTACTAGACTGATTAAGTATGATTTAATTGTTGCCAACATAGAGGAGATTTGAAACTTAAATTACCATAGCCTGGTGGTGTCTACATAAATCCATCCCATAATTGTGGGAGATATTATTCCTTGGCTGAAACTTTGTTGCTCTGATTGAGCTTATTGTGAGCTTCTGTTTCTCTATTACTATTGAGTAATAGGAGGAAATTCATATTTATGGCCAGGGTCAAAGCAGGCATTATTAATTGACCAGATGAGGGGATTCCACCTAGTAATGACAATCGTGACCTAAACATGACTATAATTTTTCCTTTAAAGTAAATTTCTTCAGGGAAAACCAGTTAGAGCCTTGGAGTGCAGAAATTCACCAAGGTGACCCAGAAGTACTAGACACAGTACTAGACACAGCCGTAAACCCAAAGATTGGATTGATTTCTAAAACTAGCATAGGATCATTTCTATGACAGAAAAGCATTTGATTCACATGCAAAGGTCAAGAAGTTAAGAAAACATTATAAATGATCATATAGGTCACATCAAGAATCTTGGGCAAGCTGTCTATCTCTGGTCTTCTTTTTCTCGTCTTGGTGTGAGTGTAGTTCCTCCTCTCAGACTCATTTTAAGCTAATTTTGAGGTCAGTCACCCTCTCTATAGGCCAGTCCAGTGCAGGGGCCCTCTGTACAGACTGGAGACAGCGCTTCAAAGAATCATGACTGATAACATTTTACTAGGATATATCAGATTTTTAACAACTCCATCTAATCTCTAGAATATCTATATTAGTGATATTTACCATCCAATATAGCCAGCACTGGTGGGTGTATCACTTAGCTTGCTCATACATCACAGTAAGCGTATATGGAGGCTCAGGGTCTAGTGAAGTCGACTCTGCCATCTTGGACCTAGTTGGTTCTATGGCTATGGCATTCCTAACAAAATCCATTTACCCAACTAAATGCAATCCAATCTTAGAAAAATCCTGGTCATCCATAACTCATTCTTTTCAGTACTTTTTCATTTCTCACACCTTTTACTGAAAACATTTCCCTTAAAAGTTTTTTTTTTTTCCCCCACATTGACTTACTGATAAATTTTTAACAGAATGCCAGGTATTACTTTAATACAGAATTTTTCCCAGTTCATATGAACCTGAAATTCATTTAGGTTAATTTTTCTTGTATTTAGAATTGTTTGATTTGTAAGTGCTTACTTTTCTTTAAGCCAATTAAATAGAGCTCATTTACAAATTAACCACAGTAATATTATCCATAGATATATTCTGAGACATACAAAACTACAGACAGACATGAAAGATCTAGTTTCATTTTCTAAACTTAGTCATGAATCGGATATCACAATAGAAAATTCACTAATTTATAAATAGCATTTAGAATAAATAAAATTTTTAAAGCCTTCTTCCTTTTCCCCCTCAGTCTCAGGAATTAGAGATGATCTAGACAAGTGTTCCTGAGAGCTTGGTCTCAAGGCACAGGGAGAGAAAATCAAACTCTACTACAACTTGTTCCACCTCAGGGTCAAAAGTCTGAAAAGTCATTTAATCAAGCTTGCTTTCACTAGCTGATTATGCAAAAAGAACTAGCTTTGGAACTAATTTTTAACACTTTTACCCAAACCAACTTTCTCTGAGGTCTAAATAACATGGCAGCAGATCTAAACAAAATGGTGGACACACAAAGGGAAATGGCCCTCACAAATCACAACACAGAACACTGTACACAGGCCCAGCCGTCCTCCTCAAACACTCCCTTAAATACAAGGTTTCAGTCTCTCAGGAAACCTCCTCCAGAGACAGAACTTCAGATCCAAGTACCAACAGAGTAAATGGAAGTATCTCAGGTCTTCAAAGATTTCAAAGGGAGGAAAGGGAGCTAAGTTGAAAGAAGAGGGGGAAGGAGGCAGGGGAGAGGGGCACAAAAGGGGTGGCCTTACAGACGTCTCCTGCCACCTGCAGACACCCAGATGTTACAGGGCTTTACCCTAGGCTTCCAGGGAAGGGAGGACTGGGACGCAACCCTACCAGAAATCAGACCAGAACCAGAATTTGAGTTCTCTGCCAACTGGAGGCAATCAGAATCCGACCCTCAGCTCAGGCTGAGTCCCTTCTACCAGGCTTCTGCATCCAGGACCAAGGGACAAGAACAAATGGTAAAGAAGGCCAGGATGAAAGAAGAGGGGAAAGGAGGCGGAGGAAGGAGGCCAAAGAGGTAGCCTTATAGAGGTCTCCTTCCACCTGCAGACACCCAGGAGTTACAGGACTTTCCCCTGGGCTTCCAGGGAAGGGAGGACTGGTTCTCAGCCCTACCAGAAACCAGAGCAGACCAGACAGAATCAGAATCCAGACCGGAAATCAGACCAGAACAGAACTAGAATTCAAGTTCTCTGCCAACTAGAGTCCATCAGGCTTCGACCCTCAGCCTAGCCTGAGGCCCTTTGATCAGACTTCCGCATCCAGGACTGGGGGACTAGAAAAAAGAATAGCATAGGAAGGGTTAAGAGGAGAAAAGAGAGGGAAGGGGAGAGAGGTCAATAAAGTCTCTTGGTCTTTACCCTTTCGGGGCACTCTGGCCGTTGGTCCATGTCAAGAGGAAATCAGGGACAAAAGAGCCTCAGTTGCAACCACTGAGTCTTGTCCATTGGCAGGCGAGAGGTCCCTGAGTACCCCAAGTGGTCAGGATGTCAGTTGCAGCAAAGAAAATCCCTACCAGAGTTGCTAGTTGTTGCAGGAAGGGGGAACTGTTCCAGGTTCCAAGACTGGGCGCTTGTCTAACACTCGGAAATGAGTTGTCCAAGGAGACATGCAAGCTGACAAAGCAAGTGACTTTATTGGGAACAGGTGCCCATGGGGAGAGCAGTAGGGAAGGGGAACCCAGGGGAACTGCTCTGCTCCATGGCTGGCAGTCTCAGGTTTTATGTGATGGGGTTAGTTTCAGGGTCCGTCCTGGTGGCACATGCATTGCTCAGCCAAGATGAATGCCAAGGAGAAGGATTCTGGGAGGTGGAAGAACACATGGCACTTCCTTTTGACCTTTCCTGAACTCTTCTGGTTGTTGGTGGCTTATTAGTTTCCTTTTCCTTACCAGGACCTCCTGTCATAAAATAACTCATGCATGTGGTTACTGTGGTACCTGGCCTGGGTGGGTGGTTTCAGTCAGTGTGCTTCTCCTAACAGTGATATGTGTTTCTTTCCAAGAAGCAAAATGGTAGTTTTAATAGTGGCAAATAATAAGGCATAAAGGGATGTGTTGAGAGACAAGAGAATAATTTTTTTCTCTTGTAGCCAGTTTGTTGAAATGAAGTGTGTTAGTCCCTCAGTTATGTCTAACTCTTTGCTATCCCACGGACTGTAGCCCACCAAGCTCCTCTGTCCATGGAATACTTTCCTCTGTCCTGGCAAGAATACTGGAGTGGGTAGCCATTCCCTTCTCCAGTGGATCTTCCTGACCCAGGGATCAAACCCTTGTCTTCTGCATTGAAGGCTGATTCTTTACTGCCTGAGTCACAGGGATGAAAAGTCACACCAACTCTTTGTCTTGTATTTCCCAATTTCATGAAAATAAAAACACTTTCTATAAAAATTATTTTTGAGGACATGAGGGCACGTAGTGCCATGGAGTCTTGGAAAGATCAAATTGGTACACAGATTGTCCAAACGCAGAGATTTATAGAGGACAAGAGTGCTGAAAATGCTAGGCGAGGAGGGGGTGGGGGAATTACAGTTAGGAGCATGGACTTAGGAATCAGACTTCTGAGTTTAAACCCAAGCTCCACCATCTACCAACTTCTCTGCTCACTTCTGAATCCCAGATGAACAGTTTCACCTATGACCCTCTGACTCTGCCACTTTTGCTCTCCATCAATGACCTGTATATTCCCCCTCTACTCACGTTACACCCCATGGTTTCCTGTTGTGTCATCTTTCTCCTTCCTCTTTCTCACTCTCCTGAAAAACCCCACCCTGGTTAAAATCAGGGTTGTCCAGGCATAACCTTATACCCCACCTAGACACACACACAGTCTGATGATACTGAATTAATTAACCTACCCACTGCACTGACACTCAGCACTCTCTGGCAATTCTACCATGTTCCCTAGTAAATTCATTCTCTCGTTTTTCTAGGTGATTATTCCACACCTTTGTCTCTTTGCTCAAACCTCCTGCATCCCCTCCTGTCTCTCAGCCAATGATCTTGCTGCTGATTTCAGTAGGAAACTATAAGTAGTCAGAAGAGAAGCCTCTCATTTCCTGCCAAATCCTATTGCATTGTCTAATATTTCTACTCTTCAAACCCCCACTCTTTTTTTTTTCCATTTATTTTTTATTAGTTGGAGGCTAATTACTTTACAATATTGTAGTGGTTTTTGTCATACACTGACATGAATCAGCCATGGATTTATATGTATTCCCCATCCCGATCCCCCCTCCCACCTCCCTCTCTACCCCATCCCTCTGGGTCTTCCCAGTGCACCAGGCCCGAGCACTTGTCTCACGCATCCAACCTGGGCTGGTGATCTGTTTCACCCTAGATAATATACATGTTTCGATGCTGTTCTCTCGAAATATCCCACCCTCATTCTCCCACAGAGTCCAAAAGTCTGTTCTGTACATCTGTGTCTCTTTTTCTGTTTTGCATATAGGGTTATCGTTACCATCTTTCTAAATTCCATATATATGTGTTAGTATACTGTATTGGTCTTTATCTTTCTGGCTTACTTCACACTGTATAATGGGCTCCAGTTTCATCCATCTCATTAGAACTGATTCAAATGAATTCTTCTTAATGGCTGAGTAATATTCCATGGTGTATATGTACCACAGCTTCCTTATCCATTCATCTGCTGATGGGCATCTAGGTTGCTTCCATGTCCTGGCTATTATAAACAGTGCTGCGATGAACATTGGGGTGCACGTGTCTCTTTCAGGTCTGCAAACCCCCACTCTTTGCTACAGAGGAGTTGTATGTGCTCCTGGCTGAAGTCTATCTCATTCCCCACTCACCAGATTCTTTGCTCTTGCCTGTTTGGAACTTTCTTCTACAGTATCCTCCCACTAGCTTCATCAAAGTTCCTCTTTTTACTGGATGATTCTTATTCAAACAGTTTGTAATATCTCCCTTCTTTAAAATAAGTGAAAAAGTGAAGTCGCTCAGTCGTGTCCGACTCTTTGCAACCCCGTGAACTGTAGCCCACCAGGCTCCTCCGTCCATGGGATTCTCCAGGCAAGAATACTGGAGTGGGTTGCCATTTCCTTCTCCAGGGAATCTTCCCAACCCAGGGATCAAACCCAGGTCTCCCGCATTGCAGGCAGATGCTTTAACCTCTGAGCCACCAGGGAAGCCCCTTCTTTAAAAAAACACCCTCCTTAATCCTTTGTCTCCAGGAAGCTTTGCCCCACCTCTCTGTTCCTCTTTAAAGCAAAACTCTTTGAATAAGTTGTCTGTTCTCTCTGTTTCCGATAACTTACCTCAGTCTTTTCACCCCCACTCCATCTGTTATTATGAATATTTTCAAACATATAGAAAAGTTGAAAGAATTTTAAGTGAACTCCTATATAACCACCACCTAGACTCTACAATTAATGTTTTGCTTTATTTGCTTTAATACATATCTTGTCATCTTTTCATTCCGTGACTATTTCTTCAGTCAAATTTAGGTTTTGGATGCATTTTAAACTAAGTTGCAGGCATCAATACACGCTCTATTAAACACTTCAGTGTGCATATTATTAGTTAGAGTGGAGTATTTATTCATAGTTCTTCTCTCTTTGGAGATCAAGTGAATCACCCAGGGTTCTGACATATGAGTACATCACCTTTGCCATCCAAACCTTTATAAAGACATGGAGCACGACCATCACCACAGAAAGTTCCCTTGTGCTCCTTCTCAATCAATCCCCAGCCCATCCTCCCATCTCCTGCCAGAAGCAACCTCTGTTTTGATTTCCCCCCAGCGTATATATGTCTGGATATGAGAGTTGGGCCATAAAGAAAGCTGAGTGCTGAAGAATTGCTTTCAAACTGGTGCTGGCAGAAGACTCTGGAGAGTCCCTTGGACTGCAAAGAGATCAAGCCAGTCAATCCTAAAGGAAATCAGCGCTGAATATTCATTGGAAGGACTGATGCTGAAGCTGAAGCTCCGATACTCAGGTCACTTGGTGCAAAGAGCCGACTCATTGGAAAAGACCCTGATGCTGGAAAAGATAGAAGACAGGAGGAGAAGGAGACGACAGAAGATGAGATGGTTGGATGGCATCACTGACTCAACGGACATGAGTTTGAGGAAGCTCCAGGAAATGGTGAAGGACAGGGAAGTTTGGTGTGCTGCAATCCAAGTGGGTCGCATAGAGTCAGACATGACTGAGCCACTGAAGAACAACATCGCATACAATTGTTTGAATTGTACAATATGTACACTTTTGTGTATGTTTTTTCACTCAGCACAATGTATTTGAGATGTAGCCATAAAATATGTGTTATTCATACCTTTCTATTGCTCAGTATTATTCTATTGTTTCTACAATAGTTTGTTCATTCGTTTTCCTATTAATGGATCCCTAGGCTGTTTTGGGGCTTCCCAGCTAGTGCTAATGGTAAAGAGCCCACCTGCCGATGAAGGAGACTTGAGATGTGGATTCGATCTCTGGGTCAGGAAGATCTCAGTGGTGACATGGCAACCCACTCCAGTGTTCTTGCCTGGAGAATCCCAGGGACAGAGGAACCCGACAGGCTACAGTCCATAGGGTTGCAAGGAGTCAGACACGGCTGAAGCGACTTAGCACACAGCACACACAGGCTGTTTTTAGCTTGGGGCTGTTGTGAATAAACTTGCCACAAACAGACACAGAGTTCTTTCTTGCGGATGTAGGGTTTCTTTTTGGCTAAATATTTAGGAGTGAAATTATTGGGTCGTAGGGTAGGTGTATTTAGTTTTATAAGAAACTGTTCAGTTCAGTTCAGTTCAGTCGCTCAGTCGTGTCTGACTCTTTGAGACCCCGTTAATCGCAGCACGCCAGGCCTCCCTGTCCATCACCAACTCCCAGAGTTTACTCAAACTCATGCCCATCGAATCGGTGATGCCATCCAGCCATCTCATCCTCTGTCGTCCCCTTCTCCTCCTGCCCCCAATCCCTCCTAGCATCAGGGTCTTTTCCAATGAGTCAGCTCTTCACATGAGGTGGCCAAAGTATTGGAGTTTAGAACTTTTAAAAAAAATGGTTGTTTTGCTTTACACTCTGACCAACAGTATATGAGTTTTGATTGTTCTCTTTCATGGTCAGTATTTGGTTTTGTCAGTTTTTTTCATGTTTATCCATTCTGGTGAGTATGTAGTGACATCTCATTGTACTTTTCATATAAATGTATGTGATGAATATTAACATTCAGTACTTTTCATGTCCTTATTGATCATTAGTTTATCTTCTTCTGTGAAGTTATCAAATCTTTTGTTCTCTTTTTATTGAATTATATAGCGTTCATGACATATCCTAGATATGAGTTCTTTGTCAGATATATGATTTGCATATGTTTTCTCCCAGACTTTGATTTACCTTTTCATTTTCTTTCTTTTTTTCTTTATTTGACTGCACTGTGTGGCCTATGGGATCTTAGTCCCCTGGCCTGGGATCAAACTTGTGCTGCATGCAATGAAGGCACAGAATCTTAACCACCAGACTGCGAGAGAAATTCCCTGCCCCAACCTTGCACCTATTCATTTTCTTAATGGTGTCTTTTGATGAGCAGAAAATTTTAATTTTGATTGTCTATTTTTTTAAGTAAATTTCTTTAATATCTAAAAGTTTTATGGTTTTAGCTTTTATATTTAGGTCTATTATACATTGCAAATTAATTTTTATATGTGGTATGAGATTGGGGTCAAGATTTGTTTATTGTGCCATACAGATATGTAGTTGTCTTAACATCATTTGTTATAAAGCCTTGTCTTTTGCTGTTGTATTTCTCTGTCAACTTGTGAAAATTCAAATGATCATATAAGTGTGAGTCTGTTTCTAAGTTCTCTGTTCTGTCTTATTGATTTTTCTTATTGATCCCATGCCAGTATCAGACTGATTATTGTAGACTTACTAGTCAAAGTCTTAAAGTCAGGTAGTGTAAGCCCTCCAACTTTGGTCTCATTTTTTATAATTGATTTGGCTAGTCAAGGTCATTTGCATTTCTGTACACATTTTAGAAATAGCTTGTCAATTTCTACAAAAAGCCCAGTGAAATGATCATGATTGGGTTTATTGAACTTATAGATCAGTTTGTGGAGAACCTACATCTTAACATTTAGTCTTTTAATCCGTGAACATGGTATGTCCATTTATTAGATCTTTAATTTCTCTCAGCAATGTCCTGTAGTCACAGTTTCATTTGAACCTACTTCTTTTAGGTTTTGTGCCCAAATTCCCCTGAAGCCATTCTTGTCTAGGTCACCAGTGACCTCCATGCTCCTGTATCCAATGGTCAGTTGAGTCTTCCCCTTCCTTCATCTTTCAACTGTCTTTGACGTAATTGATCACTCTATCCTTGAAGCATTTTGTTCACCTGGCTTTGTCTCCCCATGTTCTCCTGGTCTTCCTCCCATCTCATTGGCAGCTCTCTTTTGGCCTCCTTTGCTGGATCTTTTCCTTCCTGACATTTAGATGTTAGAGGTCCCTGAGCCTCAGTCTTTAGAGTTCTGTCCTTTATCGATTATCAATCAATCTCATGGTGTGAATATGTTATTTAAAGCCATCACAATGTCTAAAGCCATAAGACTCCCAATGTCGTATCTCAATCCTTTATCCAGGACTTTATTATACAAACCCCAGACTTATATATTCAACGTCCTACCCATCTTCATTTGGAAATTTTAAAGGTATCTCAAACTTAACCATTCCAAATGGAACTCATGATTTGCCTTTGAAATGTCTTGTACCTTCTGACTCCCTACCATCCACCATGTTCCCCAACTCAGTAACTGGACTTTTGTCCTTGTTGCTCATATATCAGTCTTACAGTCTTCCTTGGCACCTCTCTTTCTTTTACACTGTGCATCACCCTGTAACCAGGAAAGATTAATTTTGAATTCACACTGGATCTGCTCTGTGACTTCAACCCTTATCTTGTTGCTTTTGTTATTATGCGTGCGCGTGTGCTAAGTGGCTTCACTCATGTCTGACTCTTTGCAACCTTGTGTAGTGTAGCCCACCAGGCTCCTCTGTTCATGAGATTCTGCAGGCAAGAATACTGGAGTGGGTTGCCATACCATCCAGGGGATCTTCCCAACCCAGGGATCAAACCCACGTCTCTTATGTCTCCTGCATTGGCAGGTGGATTCTTTACCACTGGACCACTTGGGTATCTCAAGGCTTCCCACCTGGACTTCCCAGGTGGTGCTAGTATTCATTGGGCTACAGTCCGTGGGGTTGCAGAGTCAGACATGACTGAGCACAGCGCATTTCACATTTGTTATTACAGGCATACATAATGGCCTGCCTCAGGAAGATACCTTGCTCCTGCCCACCTGTGAAGGACTATGACATTCTTAAATTCTTTGGCAAATGGCTCAGCATCTGGCATCCCTTGACTCCTGCTTACGGGGGTGGCCTAGAAATTCACATTTGGGTAGGCCAGAATCACAGATAGATGTGGCATCTTTGTTGATATGACAGGAGATGTTCCATTTTACACCACCCAATAAATGAATGTAAGGAAATGAAACTAACACATCTCCCTGCCTGAAACTTGCCATTCTAGGAGACATTTGCAAGGATTGAATAGTCTTTTTACTCTGTTTCCTCACCTCCCCATCTCTGATCCATTAAAGAACCTGGCATCTAGGCCCCAGCGAGATGGTTATTTTGAGGCATTAGCCTGTCATCTTCTCAGTCAGCCACCTCCTGAATAAAGTCCCTTCCTGCCTAACACCTCCTCTCAGATTTATTGGCCTGTAGTGTGGGGAGCAGAGTGAGCTTGGACTCAGTGACAACCCTACATTAGAAAACCCTCTTAGCTCTATCATAGAGCTCTATCTACTTCTTAGCCATCACTCTAGTCCCAGCCACCATCATCTCCACCTGGTTTACTCCAATATTCTTCTAAGTAGTCTGCTTTCTCTCACTCTGTTCTTTATATAACCTGAGTCACCTTTAAAAATGTTTACTCAGGGGAGCATTTCACTCCCATGATTAAAACCTTCTAGAACCTTTCTATTCTATTTATGGGGAAGAAAACTTCTGCAATGGTTTGAAAAGCCTCAGATGATCAGACTTCTCTGTTCACTCTCTGACTTCACCCCATTCTGTTGCTCTTTCTTTCACAATACTCTTGACTTCCTTGGCTTTTTTGTTGTTCTTGCACATTCTAAGCTTCTTTTGGCCTCAGGGCCTTTGTGATTTCTGTTTCTTCTGCCTGTAACCTTTTCCCCAGATAATTATAAATCTTGTTTATTTCATTCTGCTCTTTGCTTAAGTGTCATCTCCCCAGAGAGGGCTTTTTTGACCACCCTATGTAAGGAGAGTGTCCCCTCACCCCATTACTCTCCACTTCTTTACTCTGCTTTCGTTTTCTTCTTAGCACTTAGAATTATCTTGTTTGATATTTGTTTTATTTGTTACTCGTCTATTTCCCCTAGTAGAAGACATACAAACTCCCTGAGGTCAGGGATTTTCTACTTTGAAGGGTTAATACTGTTAACAATGCTTGTCACATAGTAAGTGCTCTATAAATTTATGTTGAATGAATGACTGTGGGCAAATTAACCTTATTGGCCTCATTTTCTTCATCTGAGAAATGGGGAAAGTAATGGTATTTACCTCATAGGGCAAATGTGAATGCCAAATAAGAGATTGGGTGTAATAAGACATTGTGGCAATAGTGTTGGCTGTTGTGATTATGATTGCTATTCAATAATATAAATGATCTAGGACTTTCCGGGTGGTGCAGTGGATAGGAATCCACTTGCCAGTGCAGGGGACACGGGTTGACCCCTGGTCCGGGAAGATTCCACATGCTGTGGAGTGACATGTGCCACAACTACTGAGCCTGTGAGCTGAAACTACTGAGCCCATGAGTCGAAACCACTGAAATCTGCACCTGCAGCCTGTGCTCTGCAACAAGAGAAGCCACTGCAATGGGAAGCCTCTACACCGCAACTGGAGACAGCCCTCCCAAAGCAGCAAAGACCCAGTGAAGCCAAAAATAAATAAAATATATAAGTGATTGAAATCTCTTATGATTAATCCATAGATACTTATGCTAAGTAAGGTGGACTTTGCCTGCTATATACTTTTTCCAGTGGTTGATTTCAGGAGTATAACTTCCAATCCAGTTATTGGTAACTCAGTTGGAGGGAATAGATATAAGTACATGAAAAGTCAAATGCCAAGTGAAAGTTGCTCAGTTGTGTCCAGTTCTTTGCGACCCCGTGGACTGAAGTTCATGGAATTCTCCAGGCCAGAATACTGGAGTGGGGAGCTTTTCCCTTCTCCAGGGGATCTTCCCAACCCAAGGATAAGAACCCAGGTCTCCCACATTACAGGCAGATTCTTTACCAGCTGAGCCACAAGGGAAGCCCAAGAATACTGAAGTGGGTAGCCTATTGCTTCTCAGTGAATCTTCCTGACCCAGGCAGATTCTTTACCAACTAAGCTATGAGGGAACCCCTGAATGCCATCGAATATTTAAATAACCAATCAAGACAACAGAACAAATGTTATCATGCTTAATTTGTTGTCTAATACATTTGCTGATGATTGTTCTAGGTCTAAGAAATAAAAGCTTTTCTTTTTTTTTTTTAAACTAGAGTCATCTGAGGAGGCTTTATGGAGCATGTGGATTTGGGCTGCCTCTTGAAATGCTGGGGAGGATTTTAATCCTTTATTGGCCATGGGGTGGATGAGCATCAAAGGTGGGGCAGTGACATAAACCCTAAGAACTAGGGGAGGTAAAGAATGTAATAAATCAGTTTGGCAGGAGGGAGAGGTCTTGTGAGGAAGCAGTTGGAGAGCAGCACAAAGAAATCGAGGTAGGAATGAAAGCAAATGATTCAGGCTACAGGAACTGCCAGGGTGACAGGAAGCCCTTCCTTACGTGGGTTGGACAAGCAAGGAAGGAAGTGCTTCTGAGTGGTTAGGAAAGAAGGTAACACATCACAGGCTTGCCATTGCCAGGTTCACTCCCTTTTCCCCCACAGTACAGGTGTCCTAGGGTGTTACTCTCTGATGCACAGACAGTGGGTTGGCTTGCAAAGTCCATGTGTCCGTGTATCCAAGGAAAGGCAGCCACAGGAAGACACTGCTCTTCTGTTCCCAGAGCCTGGAAGATAACTTTGAACTCTTTCTTTTTTTTGTCTTTTTGTCCACAAGAATTCTCACTCCAAGTGGCTATGACTCAAAGGCAAGGGACAGTTTTCACTATGATTTCTTATTTAAAAGAGTAGAAAAACTACATACAAAAACTTAGCATTGGATTTGGGTGCCCTGCATCATTGGGAAGGGGTGGGAGGTGGGAGGGAGGTTCCAGAGGGAGGGAGCATATGTGTATCTATGGCTGATTCATGTTTATGTATGGCAGAAACCCACATAATATTGTAAAGTAATTATCCTCCAATTTAAAATAAAAATTTTTTTAAAGACTAGAGGAAAAAAAAAGACTAGAGAAACTTAGAAATTAAAGGCCAACCAATAAACATAATAATTTACATTTTAATATGCATATTAAGAAATACTCAATTTTTTCCCTCCTCAGTAGTGGATGAAAGTGGGAAAAGAGCATGTTAAGCATTTCTTCTTTTTTAGAAGAATATAAAGAAGTAGACTAAGCAACAAATAAAAATGTTCATATATTTGTTAAAAAAAAAAAGAAATACTCAGGTTTTTTTCTGAACAACATGAAAGAGAGAAGAGGATGCCAGCCTAAAATATGCTACTTAGGCATATTGATTATTTTGAATTAAAGTTATTTAAGAAACAGCTGATGCAAGAATATTCTGATCCTCCTTTGTCTCCCTGAGAGCAAGAAATAAACCTCCCAGGGGGAAGGGATCTTCCTTGTACCAGGAGGGTTGAAGACATCCTTATTGCCAGAAACAGGGAATTCAGGGCCAAGAGGGTTGTATAAACAAACTTTGTTACTTCACTGATTTGCTGGGCCAAGCCCAGAGCCTGTATTTTGTCAGTTCTTCACAAATTTATTGTTTCTTTTGTCTAAAAGGGATAAAAGCTACTTTCTTTGGTTACTTCTTTGCATCCCACATTTTTGTCAGCTCTCATATATACAAAATTAATTTTTCTCGTTAATCTGTCTGTATCAATTTAATTGTTAGACCAGCCAAAGAACTTAGAAGGGAAAAATTTTCCTCCCCCACAAGCATATTTGATCAGTCATGTATAGCCACCTTCTCATTATCATGTAAAAGGAAACACCTTACATGAGAAGAGGCCAGAGTAACCTGTGAACTGATCAGATTGTTTTTTAAAAAGATAGGTTATCTAACCAACTATGAGATAAAATTTGCTTTAATAATATAATTTTATGTAGATTTGCATCAGTCTAAAAGAATGTCTGTGTGTCCATTAAGTTTTTTATTATCAGCAAGTTAATAAATGTAACCTTTTGGAGCATTAGAACAGATTTCAGAGCAATTTGTAGTAATTAAGAAAATGATCCTGTAAAAATAAGAGGATCAAAATAAAACAAAAAAAGATGCAAAATAGATATGAGCCATGACAGATGTGGCAGAATAGGGAATGGACGTGAAGACAATGAGACACATTGTTGTTAACACAGCCCTGACAACACGTGTCCCAGATTAAATAATGAATGCGGTTGGTGGGCACAGCCAGGAGAGAACAGAGAACACATTGTTTCAGCCTGTCTATCTATTTTCAGACTAATTGCTTAAGTATAGGCTTCTGTTCTGGTTATAGCCAGAGGAAAATCAAACAGTTGAAATACTTTAAGTCCTGTAATTCACCCCCATCATAAATCGAAATTGACTAAGAGTTGAGAGCAAAGCATCCAAGTAAATTGTTAGGCCTGCCTGCAAATGGAAGCCTGAAGAGAAGCAGGATCTACTTGTGCACACTTTCGTCCTCTCCTGATCAGGTTCTAGCTAATGTGATATGAGGGCTTATCATTGCCTCTTCTGCACTCAGGACTCCAGCTCCAGCTCCGTAGGGTGGGGAGGCAGATGCCAGGTTCCATGCCCGGGACTGGCCCGAGGAGTGGTGTCTTCTTGGACAGCGGCTTCTCTGAGGTTTCAGGCAGGTTGGCGTCACCTGCCTTTTCCTACTTCCTACTGGGTCTTTGTGATGAGCTAGTGAGCTGTAACCTGTGAAAGTACTTTGTTGACACAAATGAAGGGATTCTGTTTTTATTATTTTGAAGTGTTGAGTTGTTGGAGGGAAGAACACAAATCAAAATCCTGGCTTTGAATCCTGGTCATCTCATACTCCGTCTCCCCTTTTCTGAATTCTTTAAGTGTCTTCCTGGGTTACCCGCCCCCCGCCCCCCCGCCCCCCCCACCCTTTGCATCAGACGTTCTTTGCTTTTTTGAGAGTTTGCAAGGACCCCTTTGGCATTCTAGTGAAGCTAATGAATCCCTTTACAAAATAATGTTTAATGCATTAAATTAAATGCCTACATTTAAGTGAATAAAGTTAGGGGTTCTAGGCATTTCTGCAGTAAACATCTTTGCCATAAAGCAGTTTTACTGCACAACTAATTGGCCGTAAGGCAGATCTGCCGTAAAACAGAAAGTGACTGGTTGACAATTGGTTGCAACTGTGTTATAGCAACTTGATAGAAAATACAGTGATAAGAAAACTTACTGAAGTGTGAAATAAGAGAGTGTAAAGCCAGACTGAATACTGTACTAGAAAATGATAACAGTTTGCTAATCCTTTCATGGGCACAGCCATCTCTCTCTTGTCAGAACCAAAAGTTTACCAATCTATGGCAAATATAAAAACAGAGTCTAGTAATACATGACAGTGTTTGAGAGTATTAAATATCATTTCTTTAGCTCATTTAAATACAACATCTCATCTTGTAATGTCACCTTTACCAGATTTATCATGCAATATTAGCAGTGTCAGACTTTATTTTTTTGGGCTCCAGAATCACTGCAGATGGTGATTGCAGCCATGAAATTAAAAGACGCTTACTCCTTGGAAAGAAAGTTATGACCAACCTAGATAGCATATTAAAAAGCAGAGACATTACTTTGCCAACAAAGGTCCATCTGGTCAAGGCTATAGTTTTTCCAGTGGTCATGTATGGATGTGAGAGTTGGACTGTGAAGAAAGCTGAGCGCTGAAGAATTGATGTTTTTGAACTGTGGTGTTGGAGAAGACTCTTGAGAGTCCCTTGGATTGCAAGGAAATCCAACCAGTCCATCCTAAAGGAGTCCTGGGTGTTCATTGGAAGGACTAATGCTGAAGCTGAAATTCCAATACTTTGGCCACCTCATGCGAAGAGTTGACTCATTGGACAAGACCCTGATGCTGGGAGGGATTGGGGGCAGGAGGAGAAGGGGACGACAGAGGATGAGATGGCTGGATGGCATCACCGATTCGATGGGCATGAGTTTGAGTAAACTCCGGGAGTTGGTGATGGACAGGGAGGCCTGGCGTGCTGCGATTCATGGGGTTGCAAAGAGTCGGACACGACTGAGCGACTGAACTGAACTGAACTGAACTGATTAGAAGTTGGAGGCAAAGGGAGACTCAAACTCCTCCAATATCCCCAAAATAAATGGTTACATGATTCTTGGTAAGTTTTATGAAAATGGTGACATTTTTTGTTATTTGGTAGTGGAGAACATGATGTAGACAGAATTTTGGTATTTGGCACAGAATCTGGCTTAGGTGATTTTGGTGAAATGAGGACTGTCATGTAATATTTAATGTAGTCCAGATATGCACTGCTTTATATATATGTTTGTCTATGTTATATATATATATGTAGCAGCATCCCTGTCTGTTCATTCTACTTACAGGGAAATCTGAAGAGTCTTACAGCAGATTTTTTTTTTATATCATGAAGATGTATGTCCAACATTAGACCCTGAATCATTAATGATTGACTTTGAAAAAGGAAGTATCATGGCTTTCACAATGTTTCAAGTAGTTTTAAGGTTTTGTTATTAGTTTTTAAAGTTTCATTGTGTCCTTTTTAATGTCCCTATTTTAATTTATTTTCATGATTTTGTCTTTTATGGTAAAGCTGTCCTGAAGTCAATTAGTTGTATGGCAAAAATTCTTGCAGCAAAGATTCTTACAGCGAAAATACCAGACTGCATAGGGTTACAAAAGAAACCAATTAGACTGATATACAGTTATCAGTATACCAAAAAAGTAATGACATAATATCCACCCTTTATTGATAGCCTCCAGAAACCACCTCCTTGTCTTGTCCATCCCACCGCTCCTTCTGCCAGCCTATTCTTCCTTCTGTGTGCCCAATTCTGTTGGTGGCATTAACAACATCCACATGGCTCAGGCCCAGAACCCAGCTTTAGCAAGTAAGTGAGCATTGTTCCTGCCAGGATTACTGCCCCAGTCTCCTTGATAATATCTGTAGAAGTATACACTTGTATATTTTAAAGCACTGATAGGTCAGTTTCTTTACCTGGAATGTCTTCTAAACTTCTGCTCTCCTTGCAGGGTCTAGTTCCTCCTTACTTCTCTTTCCAACACACACATCTGGTCACATTATGGTTTAAAATCTCTTGGTGATGCCTCTTTATCTCCACGATATGACATCAGAGGACTCCTACCTCCCTCGCAGAGTTTTCTGCTGTTGGTCTTCCAGCCTCACCAAGCTGCCTGTGGTCCCTCTGGAGGCCTGCCTCCCACTTCCCCCTTTGCCTGGGCAGGCTGAGTGAGTGCCCTCTGCTTGGGGATCTGTCACCCGCCTTATGGCCTCCAGGTCTCAGTTCTGTGGCTGCTTGGCTGGGAGGCCTTTCCCAGCCAACACTATCACAAGGACTGTCCAACCATCTCCCGCTCCCTATCATTTGACCAGAGTCCGGCAGAGTTTCACAAGTGGTATACTCGGAGGACGACAGCATTATTATTGCACGTGGTTAGCAGCACTGACTTTAGAGCCCGATAACCTGTGTTCTAATCCCAGCTCCACCACTTGCTGTTTGATCTTGGCAAGGTACTTACTCTTTAGAGGCCTCACCTTCTCATCTGTGAAGCTGGCAAAATAATAGATTGGTGTGGTTTAAATGAATTAATCTCTTGAAGCACTTTAGAACCATGCCTGGCTTCTTGTGAGAGCTTAAATATTAGCTATTAGTTGTAGTTTCAGTAGGTTTTGTAATATTCGTTTTAGTTTATGTAGCATGGCCTGGGCTTATTTAGAAGTCACATCCTATTATACTTCTATTTTTGCTGGAGTTTTATTAAAGACTGTCATGTAATTCAAAACCCAGTGTTTAACTGTTCTTCATCTCTGCTGAGGATATCAGAACATCGATTTTAACAGAAATAATTTATATTAGACAAAAGGAAATACTGTTTGAAAGAAAGACAGGAATAATCCTGGGGATACAGCATCTTAACAGAATGATGGAGACACAGTCCCACCAGCAGTTAGCTCGCTGAGTTGGGATGTATCCAGGGTTCTTACATTTCAGAGATTATGCTGGTCTCACAGGAATTTTTCTTGCAGCCCTTTGGGTAAAGGAGAGATCAGTGTTATTTCTCAGAGTATTTTTCTGGGAATGCACATCATTATATATGCTTGCAAGCCAGATCCACAGGTTTTGAATGTAATTATAATACTTTTTCTTTTGCATGAATATTTTCATACCCTCTATAAATATTCTGGTCTGTGGGAAAGAAACTTTTCATGATTCCTACCACACATTGTATGTGACGTTAATGTGCTCTTATCACTCGTCCTTTTCTTCCCCTTCTTTTTCCTCCAACCGCAAGTGTTTCCCCTGAGGTTTAACTGCTTCAGCCTTTTCTTGATTTTGCCACCAGAGGGGGCGCTGGCTCCTTTATAACGCAGGGGCCAGAATCTTGAGGCTGGTTTTCCCATTGAGGTGGCTGTCTTGCTCCCCCTCATTCTGAACTGACTTCTGGAGAAACTGTTGAGCTCTGACCCTGGGAGTGGATGGGAGAGGGCGGAGGGCGAGTATTAGATCCAAGGGAGTTACAGGACTTTCCATGACTGATCCTGTTGAGCTAATATGATAATGACATGTTTCACGGGTTTGAATAACTTCGATTTTACCGTAAATACATGTAAATCTACTTGGCAACAAAAGAATCAAGTGTTATTAAAGTACGTGGTTAGTATTGCAAAATTTCCTTGGAATATTTGGTCTCATCTTTATGGCTCAGAAGAAACATTGAATTTGGTAATCTTGACCATTATGTTAAACAGGTCTTCTAAAAATAAGGTAGAAATCATGGAAACAAAAATTAAAACTGCTCTTGTGTTGAAAACTTGGGAAAAGTTGTGTATACCATGAGCACTTTATGTTAAAAAGCAGAGCATGGATTTTTAATTCTTTCTTAAGAAACAATATGTTGGAACATTATTTTTTTAAATAAATGTCTTAAGGAAACTATCAATTATGTTCTTTAGAATGAAAAATAAATTTCTTATTCTAAAACCATAGTGAGTCATATTAAGCTCTAATTTAAACTATAAACAATTAAAAAACTACCAAAAAAGCTTTGTTTTATAAAATAACTGTAGATGGTAGAATTGAATTACAAGTAATTTTCAGATTTTTAGACACCATGTCAAATTCAGAAGTTAGATAGTTCTTTGATAAGTTTTCCCCCTGAACTTTAACTTTTAGACTTCAGTGATTAGCGAGGCTTTTTGCTTGTTTAATGTGTTTTAACAGACTTCCCTGGTGGCACTAGTAAAGAATCTGCCTGCCAATGCAGGAAGTACAGCTTCAATCGCTGGGTCAGGAAGATCCTCTGGAATACAAAATCGCAACCCACTCCAGTCTTCTTGCCTGGAGAATCCCTTGGACAGAGGAGCCTGGCAGGCTATAATCCATGGGGTTGCAAAAAGGAGTCCAAGTTGACTTAGTGACTAAACAACAACAACAATATATTTTAAAAATCTGGGAATAGTGATAGTATGTAACTTTGATTCTCAGAAGCAATAACTTAATATGGTCCCTCTTAGGCAACATGAAATTATAGTGCTGTATGTTCCATCACCACCACCAGCAACAACTTGGACAACTATATAAAACTCATTTCATGGCCCTAGTGGAGGACAGACTGTATTCCTCTTGTTTAAAATGAATGAGTCACTTTAAGACAGCATCTGAAGGGAGAGAAAGGAGTGAGAATGCTCTTTGTTTAAGTTGGTGTGTTACAGTTTTCTTGGGCAGCAAGTACAAAAACGAAGCCCGAAGTCTTAGCTCATTCTGTAAGTGGATTTTATTTCTCAGAGCAGCCCAGTGTCTATTTAACATATGGGAGTGGTTTCAAGTTCATTACTAAAGCTTATAGGCTAAAGTGCTTTGTGGGCTTGGCTATGACTTAAGTTGCCTTTGGGGAGTCAGCCAAAAACGGGGCTTGAAAACGGATTGCTTTCCTGTGTCTGTGAATTCTCCGGGTGGTCAGTTTCTTTTCCCCTCTCAGCTGTCAGCTGCTCTGGAGATTAGTTTCATAGTAAGGATTCTTTCTTTAAAGCAATATGAAGCGACTACTTTCACGGGGGCACCAGGTTAGTAAATAACATTTTGAACTTTCTGCTTCATGTATCAGACTTTCTTTCTGTTCTCACTGGGCAATGACATGACAGTCGGCGTGGCATTTGTGCTGTTGCTGCGTTTTTTTAGAAAATAATGTTCATTGATCCTATGGAGGTCTGAGGGTTATAGTCTTCCTTGTAATATATGCATTGTTGGACAATATTAAATGCAGAAGGAAGCCATGAAGTAATGACTGGTTTTTGTTAGATGTGCAGACTAGAAATCTGCGCTTGTTTGTATGCATTTTCAGTCCCTTTTTCAGAATTCCTTTCATTGTATCTTCTCATTATGTCTTCTAGGAATAACTATGATTTTATACATGGTTTATTTTACTTCTTGGAGCACAAGGCAACACTGTCCTGTGTCCCAGCCAGCATGCAAGCTTGTCTGATGTATGGTTTTCTCTAGGGCCTACTACTTATAGTTAAAGGAACCAGAATATTATTTTAATTTTCTTTTTGAAAAGCCTGGCATTTTTCTAGAATGTCTCAGAAAATACCTGTGTAACAGTTGATGTGGACAGAGTGCACAGGTGGATCAAGCTGAACTGAATCCCTTCCTTAGTCATCACTGTTTTTCTTAAGTGATTCCTCAGGATTGAAGATTACTCTAGGAGTAAATATGACAGTCAAAATGGAGTGTGCCTAGTAAGGCATGAAATTATCGCTATTAGTATTAAAATGAAATTAAGTCAATAAAATGAAGTATCAAGAGAATATCTTCCTTAATTTCATTAACTTAGACATCTCGAGAACAATTTTCCCTTTGTTCACTTGTCACCAAAGCAATCTGGTATTAGTTTCACAAGAGTAGTTCGATTTGATGATATTTTCAATTTTGTATATGAAGTACTTATGAAGTGTAAGTATTCTTATGAAGTATACTGGCTTTTATCTTACTTTAGGTATGGTTTAGTAGGAGGTAAGCACTAGTATTTGAAAATATGTGAATAGAATTCTATTATTACCATTTTAATCTTCTCTTTCTTTTCCCTGCTGGGAAATACAGTGTTTCAAAAAGGATCTGTTCTCTCATGTTCTCTTCTGTCTAAAAATATAAAACTGAGGGAGTAGGAAGTTTAGCAAATCACCTCAGAGAAAGATCTCACCTCAGAGATCTTTCTAAGTATAATATCTATACTTAGAAAGATCTCTGAGGTGATTTGCTAAACTTTAAAGTTCCCAGTCCTATCTCTGCTGAGGCTGAAGTTATAAAGTTACCTGTGCATGCCATCTCAGGATTGCAAAACGGACTGGACTTTATCTCCCTGAGACACAGTTGTACAGCTGTGTTATTGCCCCTGTGTCTGCAGATATTTTCTTCAACTGTAAATCCAAAAAAAAAAAAACCCAGAGATTGCTATGATTTGCTTAATATTAATATATGTTAGTACTGCATAGTGCTATTATTATTAAATACTATTAACTTAAAATTTTAAAGAAGACTTTTGTCAATTTGATTATAGCTGCTCCCTGATTTTAAAGGACAGTGTTAAGACATTCTACTTGTTGATTACTCGTTTATGCTTAATTGGCATGGATAAGTCTTAAAAAGCTCATGTCAGACTCAGTTATGTCTGGTAGGTCTCGATTTCTATATTCCCAAGTGCTTCCCAGCCTTTTCTTCTACAGATGATAACAAAACAAAATACTACTGATTAGAAACAGAAAAAAACCAACGTGACAAAGGATAGAATAAGAGAGGAAACTCCGTAAAAGCCAGATTTTAGGGTTTTCCTGAAGAGTATCCATTACAGTAAGCTTCCTCCAAACATGACGGGAATAAAAGACTGTACAACAGAGTGCTCAAAATCTGTAACTTGGGATCGAAGCAAATCTTATTCTTGATTCCAGGCTTAGCACACTCATTGCAATTCTCGTTCTCATCTTGCCTTACAGCTCTGCCTTTTGGCTAAAATCAAGTAGAGACGGGCATTTTTCCCATTCCATATCAGGTTAAACTCTGAGCCGATTAAATTTTATCCAACATGCTTTCTTGTTAACAGTCAGAAGTACTCCAGATGCCTCATAAATCTCAGATGGTTATGAACATAGTTTATGTTCCAGAAGCATGTGATCCTTATTTCCTTTTAAAACAAAGCTTAGATTCAAAGTTGGAGACAAATCCTAGGGCAGATTAATTCAACACAAATTGGCCCATACCCCAAACATTGGGAACGGTGGATGTCACTAGAAGATAAGGACTCGGAGGAAAGAAATGAATAATCAGGAGGAATGGTGATATTAGGAGTTGGTTTTCTGACTTCTGAACCTTGATAAATGTTCACCTGTCAGCCGGGTCTGTTTATATCCCAGATCAGTCTCATTCCTGCCCATCAGCTGGATCTTCAGTGTGCGTGTTTGGGGAGCTGTCAGCTGTTGATTTACAGTTTCTGGTCTTGTCAGATTCATGTATGGCCACCTTTGCCTTTTTCATACCTAAGTCACTGAATTCTTGTTCCCAACCCTGCTCACTGATGGTGCCCACGTAAATGGGTCTTGTGCTTGCATTATCAGCAACTCAGACAGAAGGCAAGAGATGCTGTGATAGCACCCACCTCAGAAATTCACTATTTTAGTAATGACAGTACATACTAACTTCCCAGAGGGATTGCAAAGGCTGAGGACAGATTCTATTCCCAGGACTGATCTGACCATAGACATCCCCCATTCCCTCTTTCCTTCTAAAGAACCCAAATTAAGTTTGACCTTCTGGCATTTCTGGAGGTGATGATATTAGTAATCATGGCAGGAGTAGTAGAGGGAAGGTAATAGTAATAATAACAGCTAACACTCAAAAAGCATTTTCTAAGGGCCATCCCTTGTGTCAGCCTCTTATTTAATCTTCGCAACAACCCTAAGACATCAATTGTCTGTATTATCCCCACTTTACAGTTGATGAAATTGTTCCAGGGAAGTTACATAATTTGTCCCAAGTCATAACAACTAGTCGGCAGTAATATTGTTGTGCCTCAGAGAGGCGATGTGGTGGGGGACGTGGTGGGGAAGAAATGGAGTGAGAAGCTGATATCTTTGGGAAATATAATCCAACCCTGATTATTACTGAGAAGCAACTATGAAATACTATTATCTGTGCTGCGCTTCCTACTCAAAGATGCTTGTGTTGACCCACCATCAGCCAGTAAGGCATGTCCTTTGTGTTCTTTTTCCACTGGGCGGGCGTTGAGCTTGTGCTCTGCTTCCTCACATGTTCTGCTGGTGGTGAGTGGAGAGAACCAGTGGCGAAGCAGAATGCAGAGCTTGGTCAGTGGTCAGTAAACGAGACCAATGGCAACCAGTCCCTGTGGAGAATAACCCCACAGTTTTAAAAACTGTCTTCTAAATGCATAAGCTAATTTTGGAACCTTTGAGACTTTTTAAGGCTAAAATAATAAAACCACTAAGGCTCAAACCTGGGCCTTTCGCTTGTTTAGCTTTTATTTGGCCTGAATGAGTGGTGTCCTCTTCATTCCTGACCAGTGTGATTTCCTGCTGACAATCAAAGTTCTGGTTATTTTGTCATTCCTGAAGCTTTTCTTAGTGGAAAGCCAAGAATATGAGACATGTATTTCCTTTAAAAACATAAATGTGCATTTGAAAATGTTGTGCAAATAGCTTACTCTAGATTTGGCCAAAGCTTAAACACGTGACAAATAAGTTTGGAATCTTTAAAAATACCATCCATAGGTTAAGGAGTTAAATTTAAAAAAAGAAATCAAACAATAATTCTAACCATTGGATTGGGAAGTACTTTCTCTTCCTAAAACCAATAGTTGTTGTTTAGTCAATAAGTTGTGTCTGACTCTTTTTTGCAACCCCATGGACTGTACCCTGCCAGGCTCCTCTATCCATGGGATTTCCCAGGCAAGAATACTGGAGTGGTTTGCCATTTCCTTCTCCAGGGGATCTTCTCAACCCAGGGATCGAACCTGCATCTCCTGCAATGGCAGATGGGTTCTTTACCACTGAGCCACTTGGGAAGCCAAAAACCAATAGAAGAAATCACAAAAGGATTAGGGCAATAGATTGGAATTTTCCAGATAGGAGTGCAAAAGCTTTAACTACAAAAATATTCATTGAAGTGTTATTTATTATCATGAAAAGTTGGTAACAATTGAAATACACACTAGAAGAAAATTGCATAATGGATCATTAGGCTGCTATTACTACTTAACTTATGAAAATTATCAGGGGAGGAAATGGTGGTGACAGATATTTAAGTTAAAACACTGGATCTCAAACTATTTGTGTCTCTCATACTTGGCCATGTTTAAAATATATCTCTCTGTATGTGTTATTCTTAGGGAGACAGCAGAAGGGATGGTCACCTCAAGTTAATAGGGATTTAGGGATTATTTTAAAAGTAGGAATTCCTGGTAGTTTTAATTTTCTTATTATATTCTTCTGCATGTTAATATTTATGTTTCCTTTCAGTTCAGTTCAGTCCCTTTATATTTGAAAAATATATAACTTATTCATGGAAAGAGAAAAATGAAGACAAGATATACAAAAATTTAATAGTAACTTGCTGCTAAGTCACTTCGGTCATGTCTGACTCTGTGCGACCCCATAGACGGCAGCCCACCAGGCTACTCCATCCCTGGGATCCTCTAGGCAAGAACACTGGTGTGGGTTGCCATTTCCTTCTCCAATGCATGAAAATGAAAAGTGAAAGTGAAGTCGCTCAGTCGTGTCTGACTCTTTGCTACCCCATGGACTGCAACCTACCAGACTCCACTGTCTGTGGGATTTTTCAGGCAAGAGTACTGGAGTGGGTTGCCATTGCCTTCTCTGAATAGTAACTTAATATCACCTATAATCTATTTAAGATGGTAGCTCTAAGAATGATTTTAGTTTCCTCAAATAGTTTGTAAATTTAAGGTTTCCTTTAAGAGGAATTTATGTTTTATAATAAAAATTAAAATAGATCAGGAGTTAGACAGGTTAGAGTTGAGGCCAGATAAATTTCTATAAAGGAGAGGATATTTTTATTCCAAGGAGCAATTATTTTGCTGCATTATTACAGCTGCATTTATTCTGAGAAGAGCATGGCAACCCACTCCAGTATTCTTGCCTGGAGAATCCCAAGGACAGAGGACCTGGCAGGCTACAATCCATAGAGTCGCAGAGTCGGACACGACTGAAGCTACTTACTATGCACGCATTCATTATTTGAGGACACTGCCTTTTGATTTCTTATGTACCAGGTTTAAAATCTTAGTCAGATGTTATAGCTAATAAAATTATAAGATAGATAGTTTATTAAACAAGGGCTGTGGGAAGAAGTGCACTTAAATACTTGAGACATCAGTCCAAGAAAGACACTCATGATTTCCAGTGTGTCCATATGTCTTGATAACAATTCCTTGGTCCAAGGGCTGTTGCTGGTGTTTAGAATGGGACATGGGGCTTCCTAGATGGCTCAGTGGTAAAGAATCCACCTGCAATGCAATAGACACAGGAGACACAGATTCAGTCCCTGGGTCGGGACGATCCCCTGGAGAAGGAAATGGCAGCCCACTCCAGTATTCTTGCTTGGAAAATCCCATGGACAGAGGAGCCTGGCGGGCTATAGTCCATGGTGTTGCAGAAGAGTTGGAAATGACTGAGCACACACACGCAGGCCCCATGGGACAAATCAACACACTGAGACAGCCCTTAGAAGATACGATTTGACTGGAATGTTGAAGGTGGAAAAGAACCTTGGAGTAGTTGACTTCATTCTTCCTCCTCTTCCTGTTCCAGACAAGGTCCCAGAAGCCCAGAATGATTGAGATCCCCAGGTTCTAGTTAACTTGATTGTAATCTCTTGGGGCTTTCAGAGGTCTTTTGATTCCTCTGTTGCTGCTATTTTTAATATTTCTGTCTTACAAACATTTTAGTAATAAGGAATAAAACTATGATTCCATTTTCCCTGCGTTGGTAAAAATCAAAAGCGAATACCTTTCAGCACTAACCTTATAACATTGGAGAAAGAAGCAGAAGGCTCAGTGTGGCTTCCAAGGAAAACTGACCAGTTTCACAGGTGTGGTCTTTATTCTCATGGTTGTTGTTCGAACATTTTGTTCTCGGGTAAAGGCTTACTTAATGCACATCTGGTTTCCATGTTTATTCTGGAAGACAGCAGCCGCAGGGAGTGACTGAAGATCACTGGACACAGAACCCTGGGAATTATGTTTGAGCAGCTTTATTGAAATTGTGTATTGTGTGATTTGCACATCACAGGGCTAACCCCTTCAAACCATACACTTCTGTTTCCTTCAGTGCATTTACAGAGTTGTATAACCGTGTGTGCTGCGCTTAGCGGCTCAGTCATGTCCGACTGTTTGTGACACCATGGACACCAGGCTCCATGGGGATTCTCCAAGCAAGATTACTGGAGTTGGTTGCCATGCCCTCCTCTAGGGTATCTTCTTGACTCAGGAATTGAACCTGGGTCTCCTGCTTTGCAAGCAGATTCTTTACCAGCTGAACTACCAGGGAAGCCCTGTATAACCATCCCCACAACCTAATTTTAGGACATTTTCAGCACCCCCAAAAGAAACCTTGAACCCACTCTCTCTCCCCTGCTCTCTTGCTCACCCAGCACTACGCAACCACTATTCTGCTTTCTGCCTTTCTAGATTTTTCCATTCTGAACATTTCATTTGAATAGAATCATACAGGTGAGAAAGCTGGAAATTTTAATTTGATGGTCAAAGACCACTTCAGTGAACATGACCTGGTTACTCTATGGCCCCTGTCTTCTCAACAGTGTCCTGAAATGTAAGATCAAAACCAGATGAACTCACCGTTGTCACCTATTTACTAGATTACATGGCTTATACTTGTTTTCTGGAGTCCTTGTATTTAAGATTTAAATAAAAATATTTAGTATTCAAATTTTTTAAATATATGAGAGTACATATCTATTAACATGTGATCGTTGTAGGCTGTGTTACAAAATTGCTAGGTTAGACCACTGCTTGTTAGTTGGAATCTTGAGTGAAAACTGGACTTCTGTAAGACTCAATTTCCTTATCTATAAAATGAGGATTATAATACTAGTACTTACCTTTCAGAGTTCTTCTGAGTACTAAATGAAATAATTTATATATAAGGCCTCCCAGAGTGCCTGATGCACAATGAGTGTTAAGTGAATGTTACCTATTGTTGTTATGAGTGTCATTTATAATAAACTATAGAAGTTATTTTATTTCATTCTTTCTGATGTCATCTATTCCTACTAAGGATTTGAGTTGGCTTGCAAGAATATTTGCATACCATTAAACACATACACCCACTCTCACAGGAATAAAAACCAGGGATGATAAGGTTAGTAGAAGGACAATATCGAGGAAATAATAACCATAGTAATGAGAGCTAACATTTATAGATAGCAGGTTATGAATGGACATTTCTTTAGTGTTTTTCCCGGTGAGCTGAGGGAATATTGCCAGATCAGAAATGGGCAGAGACATTCAAATAAGAGTCCCAGGCTAGGACCTGGGAGGGAGCTTGATGGTCTCTAGTCTACCTAGAACTTATACCCCAAGCATTAGACATAGCCAGAGAAGACAGCTTGGTCTGGTGTGGATACTCACAGTGTGAAGATGAGTTCTCCATCTCACAATATGGATAGCCCCTGGTTATTAAGTGCTTACCATGAGCTAAGCTATAATTAGAACCCAAAGTGACTCCAAAACTAGATAATTATGAAGTAAACTTGTCTACTCCAGACAACCAGTTTCTTTGTTAATAGTCCTTCTTTAAAGACTGTTCTTGTATATATTAAACTGAAATGTACAATCTCATAGGCACCCTGCTTTCCAATTCTTATAATACTTTCTACATGGAGAAGCAAACACCTAATCAGATTGTCCCCCAGATATCTGAAAACAACTGTCATGGTCCTCGCCCTGCCTCACTCTGCTGCTCAAACATGCAAGGATAATGTTATTGTTCTTTAGGTTAGGTAGTCCAACATACTATCACTGTTCATTTTTCTTGGAATGTGTTTTCTCTTCTACGCTCAGTGAGGGCTTCCCTGGTGGCTCAGTGGTAAAGAATCCACCTTCGTGCAGAAGATCTGGGTTCGATCCCTGGGCCATGAAGATCCCCTGGAGGGAGGGCATGGCAACCCACTCCAGTATTCTTGCCTGAAGAATCCCACGGACAGAGGAGCACGGCAGACTATGGTCCATAAGGTCGCAAAGAGTTGGACACGACAGAAACGACTGAACATGCACACACGCTTGGTCAGTGAACTCCTAGCCAGCCTTCAAGACTCCTTGCCAGTGTGTCTTTCCGGCAGTAACCTTCCCCGTACCCCAGGTTGAGCAATTCCTCCTCTGAGCAAATACTGCACTTCTCACACTCTGAGAATTAGCTCTTAAAAGCCTGTCTCCTCCCCTGGACTGTGAGCTTCTGATGAGAGCTGTTAACCTTTGTGCTCCTAAACTCCATTCTACCACCTGACTTGTGGTAGTTGCTCAACACTGTGGAAGAGAGAATTTTGATCTTATGTTATGTGGATTCCTAACTGTACCTGGTTTTACAGAGCTTTCAATGATAAGAAATGTTTCTGACAAAAGAAGTTTAGGTAAACCTTGACTAACAGAGGACTGAGCCATAGCCTATGGCTTCTCTTGGACCCAAGCATCATCTGGGGAGTAAGACTGAGGCCCTTCAGTAGGTTGGTTACTGAGCTGTTCATCTTCACTGGGTAGAAGTATCCGTGAATCACCTGATGTAAACAAGGCACTTGTTGCAAAAGGTTAACACCCACCACCTTTGATCAGAGAGATTTAGATAAAATGATTGCAACATTGACAATGTAGTTGAATCACAAAGTTCACAGTAAGCTTAAACCAGTGTTCATAAATGTTGGTAAGTTACACATCTAAGTCCAAAGTTACACATCTGTTTTACTCTGGGATCTTAGCAGGTTTTTGTAGAATATGGATAAAATTTATTCCCTAAAGCATGGATTGAGACTTAACTTAAGGTATGTAACTGGGGCAAGAAAGCCTATATCTGAAGGAAAGAGTATGGATCTCACCAAGGCTTTGCTGTCATTTGTAAAACTGGCCTGCACCTTAAATGGACTCATTAGGGTTGAACCAGAACATTTAGTAGGTCAGGCGCTGGCACTGCCTCTTGCCTCCCGAGTTCAGATCTGTCAGTTTTCATCTAAACTGCGTCTTTACCTCCCATGTGAGCTGCCACAACACTGGACACCCCAGTGAATCCATCTTCTCCTTTCTTTGCTTTTTGCCAGGCTCATGGTTTTGTGCTAACTTTTCCCTAGACAGTGGAGCCCAAGCTGGTGGAGGCTGAGGGGGCCACTTCTGCTCAGGGTGGTCCCCAGAAGTCTGGCCTGGGTTTGGAGAAGGAAGAGTCAGACTTGGTATTCTAAAGCTGAAGTGGACACGGTGCGGCTTCTGAGACCAAGAAGGAGGCTTTTCTGGAGCAAGCTGACACAGCGCCATACAGGCACTGATGGAGCACTTCCTGTTTTAGGAAGCTTTCCTTTCACCAGGACTCTTTCACTCCTAGAGAGCTCAAAGTGTTAGAAAGTTCTCCTTTATGTGGATGTGACAGGAGCTTCTCTAGAATATCCACCCTTGTGTTCCAATTCTGTCTGCTGAAACCACAGAGGAGACATCTGCTGATACCCACATTCTCATTTCTGTTCAGCTTAAAAACTCCAGCTTGTTTCAACCCTTCCTTATAATGTCTTGTTTTCAGACTTCTTCAGCCCGGTCCCTATTCTCTGAGTATCCAGATGGTTTGCCTTTGTTTTTCTGTGGCCTCAGTCAGGTCCAAGCGTAGACTGACCAGCAAGCTGGAATTGTTGGCTGCTTCTCTGGATATTGGGCTTCCCAGGCAGCACTAGTGGTAATGAACCCACCTGCCAATGCAGGAGACGTAAGAGATGTGGTTTCAACCCCTGGGTTGGGAAGATCCCCTGGAGGAGGGCATGGCAACCCACTCCAGTATTCTTACCTGGAGAATCCCATGGCCAGAGGAACCTGGTGGGCTATAGCCAATTGGGCTGCAAAGAGCCAGACACGACTGAAGCAATATATCCTAAGAGTGTATCAGTTCTTAATAATCAATGTTAACATGTGCCATTTGTGGGGGACAGTCACTATTTTTGTGCTGAAGTACCTTATATACCTGATGTTATTTAGTCTTCACAATGATACTAAGGTCAGTGTTACTATTGTATTTCCTTGATTCTAAAACACTGTTCATGACAAGATAATACCGTCAATTAAATTTCAGCTTTTTGGGGAGAAATAGAGATAGAAAAACGCCATCTCGTTAAATGGAGACATAAAATGCAATAGTCATGTCAGTTTCAGAAAAGTTAAATGTGTATTGGGGGAACAGGGACAGGAAGCACATCTGTGAATCAAAGAAATACGGCATCTTCCCTCTGGAGATGAGGAGTCTGTCGACTGGAAAAAATACATGCAACCTAAAAGTTGAGAGTTAGGTTTTATTCGGTGGGAATGTTTGGACTCGAGCCAGAGTCCTGACTCCCTCTCTCCTGTCGGGAGACAGAGAGCTGACTCCGAGGAGGAAGGGGAGGAGCCAGGCTATACACAAGTTTTGCAGCAAGGGGCAGGTAATCTGAATATTAAAAGATTACTGTTAAATTAAGAAGAGCTAAACTTCTCACATGAAAAGATTTAGTGATCTTCTGTGTATGGGAAGATGCAAATGTCTGGGCTTGCCAGAATCATTTCTTTTGTATACATCTATACTGGGGCCAATCCTGCTTTCTTTATTGTTCATTTCCTAATGGCCACCTCTCACATCCCCCCTAGCTCCCCAGCACTACTGGGGAGAAAATAGCTGATGGCTTTGTTTCACCTGGGCTTAGATATTTGCATTTGGCAGAGGCTTGTTTCCCAGTAGATCACAGAGCAGAAATATTTCATCTCACAAGCCCAAGCATAAGAAATTTGAGTGATTTATTGCAGTCTGTGGGCTTCCCTGTTGGCTAAGATGGTAAAGAAATTGGCCTGCAATGCAGGAGACCCAGGTTCAAATCCAGGGGAAGATCCCCTGGAGGAGGGCATGGCAACCCACTCCAGTATTCTTGCCTGGAGAATCCCATGGACAAAGGAGCCTGGCAGGCTACAGTCCATGGGGTCACAAAGAGTCAGACTAGACTGAGCGACTAACACTTTCCCTTTCACTGCCATCTGTAGAAGGGAGAACCGATTCAGACCAATTCTGCTGACTGTGGCATGTGTTCCCACTGTTCTTGCTACTTCCTCCTCAGGAGCCCTGAAGTGAAGTTGGTTCATCGCAGATCCCCAGGGCTTTTTCACAAAACGGCCGCTAATCTGGGCAACCACTGTCTGTACCTGTGAGTGTTTAAACCTAAATGCAGATGTCTGCGTTTGTCCCTGGCAGTGAACCACTTTCTGTATGTCTCTTTCTCTGTATTTTTAACATGTGGTTACCAGATCAAAGACCATAAATATTTTGTGACTCTACAAACATAGCACTAATGCTCCGAAGTGGTGGATTCATGAACAGTGCCACCGGCAATGAGGTTGGGTTAGCGCAGTTGTAACTGGTTTTCAGTATGGTCCATTGCTGGCCTCATTGAGATTGGGAATTTGGGTCTCTTGTAGGAAACTCTTGTATAGTTGATTCTCTCATGGGACCCCTCAGGCCTCTAAACACCCCATTGTTGACTGACTCAGGCCTGTGGGTTATGCCTTCAATGTTTCTTGGTGTTAATACATGTCTTCCTGTTTCTGTAGTCTCTGGCCTCAACTCCGAATCAAAATCCTTAGGACTGCACTTCTCTAAACTTTGCTGTACTTCCTGCTTGCCCTCTGACTTTGAGCATGACCAAATCCTCTCTTTGTCTTTATTGTAAAACCCTGACGTATTTGATGGTGTTTGTATAGAATCTCCGAATTCAGAGGACAATTTATGATGGTAACAGAATTTAAGTGGGTTGAGTATTAAAAGCAGTTCCTATTTTAGATGCACTGTGGTGAAAGCAAGCCTTCCAGGAGATATCTGGATGGTTACTTAGCAAGAAATCCATTCTGATTGTTCTAGTTCTCCCTAGATGAAGACAGGAGGAAGTAGAAATTGTCAAGAATATATAGTTGAAAGTTTGAAAGAGAAGAACCTGCCTAGTAGATTTCAAATGACTGAGAGCATAGAACGGAAGAAGAGAATGGATTTCCACCTGTGTGGGGCACATTTAGTGCTGGGAAGCATAGAATTGCGACTAGGAAAGGACTGTAGTTTTTTTCTTTTAAAAGTGGGAATAAAGACAAAAGTGACCTGTATATCTCACTTCCTACTAAGATAACTTTTAGTCATGTGCATGACTTTTAGTTATGTGGAGCTACTGGGATTTTATAACTCTGTTTAAGTGAGTAAGAAATAGCGAGTAAAAATTAGCTTCTTCAGATGCTTCTTTAGATTCTGACTCAGCACAACACAACTCATGTCTCTCGTGAGAGAAGAGTTGCTGTCTTATACTTCTTGGCCAAAAATATAGGCCACTTTCTGTCTAGAAATGTAGGTGTGTGTTTTGAAAAGAAAGCCATAAGCCGTATTGAAATAGCTCAAATTTAAATCAAGTTTTTTAAACTCAAATTTTAAGTTGACTTTAGTGTTGTGCTTCAAAAAATGTGTTAATATTCAAAAGGATAAAGTTGCCTTGTTAAGAACTGACTCTTGGATTGTGATCAAGTGACAATATCTAATATCCAGGTCTTGAGTTTTATCAGTCCATTGCACAGCTCTGCCCTTTGCCTGATGAGAAATTCAGTATTTGCCAAAGACTTTGTGTATTTTTATTTGGTACATGATATGTGCTTCTGAAAACACAGGTTTGGTGATTTTAAAAGGGTGGGAGACTATAGGTATACTCCCTATAGATTCAGCTGTTGTCTCATCAATTCACTAGGCATTTTGCTAGGTCCTTTATAAATATCTGTATGCCATTATCTAGGTGAATAAAGGTCCTGACACAGCCGTAGCAAGCTGGTTTTGTTCTCACTGACTATAACATTTCTATTGTATTTTCCTTCTCAGACCTTCATTCCTCCTGTCATAACATGTATTAATATCATTTTGGAGCTAGTCTAAACCAGTGCCTTTCAAACTGAGGTCCCTCTGAATCACTGGGTGTCTTGTTAAAACATGGATTCTGTTTCTGGGCTATATGGCTAAGATTCTGCATTTCCAAGTTTCAAGGTGATGTTTACAATCAGCGGACCAGGTTTTGAGTAGCAAGGATCCCAAGGTTATTGCTCCTAGGAAGACAGGTGGTGGCAAAAAGCAAGCAATAAAACAAACATTAAGTCGGAGGAGCCTCATATGTTCACTGATGACTGTGATTACTTTGGCCAATGCCCAGCCGAGTTCAGAGAGGCAGTAGTGCATAAATGCACGTTAATTAACAGCTTTGGGCCCTGCAGTCCTCTTTCTGCCACTCAGCAGCGGAGTCTCATGGGCACATTACTAATCTCTAAACTTCAATTTCTGAATTTGTGATATGCAAGTAATATGAAAATCTACATTATAGGATTATTGTAATGATCAAATGATATAATGCATATGAAGTACTTAGTGCTTGCTCAATGTTAGCTATCTATAGTGATAATTCAGAAGACATTTATTGAGCATCTACTATATGCCTGGTATGTAGGTGTGTAAAAATTCAAAAGCAACTCTTTGCTTTCAACAGATATTGAATTCAGTTCTTGGAGAGTTCCCAGAGTTGAGATTAGATCTAAAACTTTGACTCTGAGGCCAGTGCTCTTCCTGCCTAATTCTGTGCCTGATTCATTGGCTGTCTCTTGGGTACCATATTAAAGCTAGTCTGGTTTCAGACACCTTTAAGTGACACCTGTGTGCTGAGTCACAGTGGATTCAACATGTTTTAACTTAAAACCCAAAGTGAGTTATGTTTGGTTCCTTGGGTTTGAGCAAATTATCTCTGAGGATACAAATTGCAGGATAGGTTTTTGTTTTGTTTTATATCATCTGGATGGTTTTGCTTGATCAGCTGAATCTGAGTGAGATCAGAGGATAGGCATAGTTAATTTCTATTCCAGTGGATCATATTCTGAGCATACACCTACCTTCCACTTTGGTATCTACCTTTTATTGTATTTTGTTAACTTTTAAGCGTTTTATTTTGTGTTGGAGTGTAGCCGATTAACAATGTTGTGACAGTTTCAGGTGCAGAGCAAAGAGACTCAGCTGTACATGGGATCTACCTTCTGAAATGATTTCAAAAGGACTCTGTCTTTGCATGATTGAACTTGTTTTTCTGAGAGAGACTAAAAACATTACACCCTGCCTCTTTCCCAAAAAGCACCCAGCAATTGTGCTTACAAGGAGCTGAGTGTGGCCACTTTTCATCTATCTTTCTTTCAAACCCCATCTTGAAAAGGAAATGATCACTGACTGAGCATTTGTCTTTTCTTTATCGGATTGTTTCTCTAGTCATTGAAACTTGCATGCTTTTTCTGAGCTTGTAATAGTTCTCTTTGTGATACATATTATAATTTCATAGATACTAGCTTGGCAGAATCTTCCAGATGTGATTATTGTGTTTGTGAAAACATAATAATCTCACTGAGCAGAGTCTTCTGGTAGTGAAAACAGTGAAATTAAAGCGATATTCATAGTAGGAATTGACAGATTGCTTTCTTTAAGTGTTTTGACAATTTCTTTTCGCCTTTTTTTTTTTTGGCTTGTAAGTAGTAGTTTGCCTATTTTTGTTACAAGAAATATAAAAATGACTTTTGTTGCTGGTTATTCTGTAGGATCAATGAAAATTACTTGTTCTTTCTTTGAGTATTACTATGTGTTGATTGATTTTTACAACTCTACTTATTATTCCTATCTTGGCAGATTTTTTTAAAAACAGCTTCATAAGGATATAATTTACAAGCCATAATATTCACTTATTTAAAGTGTACAATTCAGAAGTTTTCAGAATATTCACAGTGTTGTTTTGTAAATTTTTACTAGTACATTTTTCTTTTCTCTTTCTAATGTGTGTGTCCACCCCGCCTCCATATTACCATACCTTTAACAAATTTGTTTAATGCTTATAGTTTGGGGCAGATATAGGTGGCATAACAAGGAACTCTTGGAAACTACTAACTTAAGGCACTTCCTGATTACTCTATGGCTTTTTATTAACTTTATATTAGTGCCAATTTGATGATGAATTGATCATCTGTCAGCTATGCCTGTGAGTCATTAGATCCAGCCTGTTTCTCATCTTTCCTATCCTTCTTTCCCCTAACCCTCACCCTCATACACATCCAGTTTAACTTATTTACCTTAAATATTGCATTGTTTCTCAAAGGTGGCAGAACTGAGCTCTGATGGTTCCACGAAGGCACTACTTTATGTCCCTGAGACTTATCTGGAAATCGTTATTGTCCACAGTGACTTGTTCTATTTAGCCCAGTATCTTTTTTATTTGGGAAACCACATTGGTTAGTTGGGGAGTAAAAAAGATAACCAATTGAAAATAATGTTACTTATCCTACAAAATCCAATTTTGAGCAGCCCAAAATTATTGTCATTGAATACTTTTTAGCTCCAGGACTCCAGCATCCAGAGTGGGAAGTGAGAGGTGGCGGATGGGGACTTTGAAATAAAATCTAAATGCCTTAACATCACCTGCCCTTAACCCTATGCCCAACTACACTGTACTTTTTTTCATTTCCTGAAACCTGTCAAGATTATGGAGATAAAATATAGTGGTTAGATTGAAGATATAGAATTTGGCAGGACTTACTGTTTGGATATAGAAAGTTAGGGAAAGAGTATGGCTGCAGATGAATTCCAGGATTTGGTTTATGCAGCTGGGTAGATGACGTTCCCAGTTCATTCAGGAAGGAAACCGAGAATGAGGAAATGTTTTGGGATTTGGAAGATGATGATTCTATTTGGAGAATATCAAGTTCACCCAAGTGGGACCTTCACAGGTGGTTGGGTGTATATATCTGAAGCTTAGGAAAAAGAATAAGGCTGGGAAGAGTTACAAGCCCAGTAGACACCAGTGTCTGGGAATAGAGATGGCTCCTTGTTCAGGGAGCTCCCAGTCTTCCAGGGGAGACAGAGGGCAAGTGGGAAGGAATGTGTTCAATGGTGGTATCACCTGGGAGCCATAAAAGCACCAAAGAAAGGAAACAGGAGTATGTATTGTCACCATGTGTTGCCATGAATGAAACCACCCCTGAGAGGTGAGGAGAATCTGAAAGGAAGATCGTGGGACCCTGAATACTACCAACATGTAAAAGCTGAGCAGAAGAACGGCCTCCAAGAAGATTACATCTCAGTGGCTGAAGACAGAGGAAGAAAACTAGAATAGTGTGGGAACGTGAAAGCCAAGAGAAGAGACTTCAGGAGGGCATCAAGCAACAGAAAGGTTAAGTGAGATAAAAATGGAGACAAAGGCAAAGTGGAAAAGAACGTTCTCAATGGACTCATCTAGGTGTGGTAGAAGCACTGAGGAGAGTCATCTGAACCAGCCTGCATGGACAGGGAGGTTTCCTGGAGGAGGTGGCACCCGGGACAAAGAATGCGTGACTAGAGTTAATGAGACAAAGAAGGAAATTGGAGTAAGGCAGACTCCAGAGGGAGCAGCCTGTTGGAAGGCTGAGAGGTCAGAGAGCAGGAAACATGTGTGGTTCAGTCTAGCTGAGCGGGGAAACAGAAATCCTTCAAAAACGTGACGCAAGTCACAGCAAGAGAAGTTGAGCGGAACATATATGTAATGGAGGTGCTTGTGAATATTGTAAACAGCAGTAGGAAAAAACAGGAAGCAAGAGAGGTTGATAAGGGAATTGATTAATTGAGTGATGGGGGTTGGAAAGGAGCGCAGGTGGGAGATAGCAGATATGGACGGAAGGGCATTATTCTGGGGTTTTAATGGGGAAGGAGGTAAATCCACAGGTGAGGTGGAGAGTAATGACAGTGTGCTTTTCACAGTGAAGTAAATTGTGGGAGGTCATTTTGTTTCCCCAGCACCCATCATGGTGCTCAGCGTATTGTGGTTACTCCATAAATACACGTTGAGTGAATTATATCATCCTGAGTCGCTTGAGAAACCCACAAAGAGGCACGCCTGGAAAGCACGATGTCTTGCCAGTCTGGCTGGCACACGCCGACTCTCTCCAGTTCACCGAGGTTTGGCAGCCTATCTTTGTCTGCCATTTCTTGTTAGCATTAATGCAATCCATGTGCTTCTCAGGGGTGTCGCAGAATTAGGTGGCATTAGAATAGCTCTGTTCCTTAGTGACATTCATAAGAGCAGCTATTTCTTGAGCAAAGACCAAACTGGTTCTTTCCCTGTGAAGCTGACAGTCAGTCCACACGTACTGAACAGTCTGCCTGCAGTTGAGACAATAGCAACTTATCCTGCCTGTCTGGTTGTACTCCTTACACATTTGGACATGGTTCACAAATGCATTATATGGAATGAATCTGGCCCAGAAACAGACTTGTGCTAGCATGTGGAGCATGAAAGAGGCCTCAGTTCTAGTCTTGCTTCTGCTTTCTCTGTGGGATCTTGAGCTTCTGTCTTCTTCTCAGTGCATCAAAGGATGTGAAGCCAAATGACTACCATTACTAGAATGGTAATTACTAGAACTACTCGATTCTCATGTGTACTAGAAGTCACTGACCAGGGTTTGTATACACTGGCTTCATCAGTCCAAAGATTGTATCCTCAGTTCTTGACTTCATTATTCACCTTGTTTTATGTTAAAAAAAAGTAAGAAGGCCAGTTTTTAATAATAGCAGCTTGCAAGTATCTAGCGCAAATTTGGTCCAGATATTATTTTTAGTATTTTATGAAAAAAGTGAAAGTGATAGTCACTCAGTCGTGTCTGACTCTTTGCAACCCCATGGACCATACAGTCCATGGAATTCTCCAGGTCAGAATACTGGAGTGGGTAGTTGTTCCCTTTTTCAGGGGATCTCCCCAACCCAGGGAAGATCGAACCCAGGTCTCCCGCATTGCAGGCAGATTCTTTACCAGCTGAGCTACATGTCGACTGGCTTAATCCTCACAACAATCCAATGCAGCAGGCATTACTCCTCTCCCCACTTTATAGATGGGAAATTAAAGCACAAAGAAGATAAGTTACTCACATAGGTTCACACAGCTTATAAGTGGTGGCATGGACATTCAAATTCAGGTGTTCATTTGACTCTACTGTGCTGCATCTCAGCTAAATCCAAGTGGCAAGTGGGCCAGGGACTCAGGTGTTTCCCTAGTAGGAAGGCTCCTCTGTATCTCTCTTCAGTCTGAAATATCTGTTCTCTGTCATTTCACTGAGACTCATATTTAAGCCCTGGCCCACGCACACTATCGCTGAGAGACCAGGCCTGGAGTCTTAGTTCCCTCACCTCGGTTGTGGAGATGACCGTAATGCCTCCTGTCTGGGCTTCTGGAGTTCAAATGAGATCAAGTCTAGAAGAATGTGTTAAAAGAGGGAAAAGGCTGTTGGTCATAATTTTAATAATTACTATTACCTGTGCGTGGATATTGTTGAAGAATTTGTGAAACGAGTTTCACTGTATTTTAAAGCTTGGATTCCTAAAATAAAGGAAGGAACTTCCTGATTTAGATACCCAGTGCTAAGGAGGGGAAATTTTCAAATGAATTTATTAAAGCTTTCTTGTTTAAAAAGTTTAATCGAAGCAATTTTAATAGCTCCTCCAGAAAGGAAAACTCAAATAGAACTTCAGTTTTGATGACTGTTTTTTCCTTACCTGAACATGACTACCATTAGTAGTGGACACCCCAAATTTATAGACAAGAGCCATGGAGCATCAAGGCCCTGTTTTGAGAGTTAGTTTAGTTGTCTCAAAAGAGGTTAAGTGTACTTTCAGTTCCAAAGGGGCCTATTTAACTTCATATTTTTACTGTTTTTTTAATTAATCCCCAAGCATGACCAAGAACTGTGGATGATAACTGTTGATTCTAAGGGGAATCAGGTTGAAGTCTACAAATATGCTTTCCAGAGGGTGGAGCATTTCAAATATCTTGCATTTTGCCCTGTTAGTGGGTTACACCTATTGGCTGAATTTAGAAAGAAGAGTGAATTTTACTTGTTTGTAAGGAATGCAAAAGTCATTAACTATAATTGAATTAAGGGTATGAGTAAAGTGTCACATTTGGCATCTATTTTTTCCAATTGTTTGCTTTAAATGAAGTATTTAAAAATAGGAATATTTAGGGGAAAAACCCTATATACCTATAACATCCAGATTGAAAGAAAATGTTACTGATATATTAAGTCCTCTTCATACCCCTTATTATTCACATAGTTAGAGGATACCCACCCTTTCTCCAGAAAGGTAGCCATGCTTCTAAAGTTGTCATATAGTTATTTACTTGATTGCTTTTTACATCATATTTCTATGTACATTTATGTTAATGGACAACATACAGGATTGTTTTGCTTGTTTTTTAATTCTAAATACAAACTGTAAGCTGCCTTTTTTTCCACTAAACTTTGTGCTGATACATTTATTTTCTCTGCTATATAGTATTGATATCTTATTTAAAATATAACCTACCTATCCATTCTCCATCTTTTCCAAAATTTGATAAATTTTTTTACTTATTATTTCAAACTTTTGTGTGTGTGTCTCATTTTCTCTCTAGCCTGACGTCCTGGGACTCAAATTACATAATTGTTAGATCTTTTGATATCATCATATAGGTCACTGAGGCTCTGCTCATTTTTTAGAAATCTTTCTACCACTTTGTCTGTTCTTCACTTTGGATAATTTTGATGACTCAGTCTTCAAGTTCACTGATTCTTTCTGTCATTGCCATTTTGATGTTAAGCCCATCCACTGGGCTTTCTTTTTTGCTGAGATTTTCTACTTGTTCATTCATCAAAAACACATTTTCCTTGACCTCCTGGTGCATGTTATGATACTTGCCTTAAAATCATTGTCAGTTAATTTCTACATCCCAGGATGCACCTCCGTTCATGTACTTTTCTCTTCAGAATGAATCACATTTTCCTGTTTCTTCTTTGTCAAATAAGTTTAGATGATATTGTAATTGATACATCATAGACTCTGGATTTAGTTATGTTCTTTGCAAAGAGTTTGTTTGTTTTAGGAGGCAGTTAACTTGGTTGGAGTCATACTTCACACTCCATATTTCCTGCGGTGAGCAGTAGCGGAAATCTCTACTGAAGTCATTTTAGTGTCTGAGTTCTTTGGAGTGTCCTGTTGCATACATGGTCCAAAGGTTGGCCTAAGCAGAACCTGGTGCTCCCTTTGTGTGACTCCTTTCCACAGTTTCCCAGTTTACTTTTAAACTGTTACAATTGCCATTAAAACTGTTTCCTGGTTCTTAGAGCCAGTACAATTATGGATTTTCGTTCTGAGTTTTAGTCATTCCACTTGGCATGAATTAGGTGTGTCCTTGGACAGAAATAGCGCCTTCAGTTTCTTCCCCATGCTGGTCCCTTTCCAATTTCTGCGTGCTTTCTGTTGGTTTTTAGTCAGTTATGTTTTACGTTTTGTCCAGAATTTAGAGTCATCTTCTGTGGGATGGCTGACCTAACAGAGCTACACCTGTATTACTAAAAGCTAGAAGTTGTGATCCTGAATAATTTTTATATGAGATTTCTTATTCTGTAGTTTCCACAGTTTCACATAGTTCCTTTTCGGAACTGCTGGGGATGCCTCTTCTAGTCTCTTTAAACAGATTGTGCAAACACAAAAAAATAAAAAAATTGTGCAGTTCTTTGAGGCTCTGTGTTTTTGTAGGAGTCTCACCTCTATGTCCCTGCCTCCCATGGTCCTAGGATCATGTCTCCTTACAGTCACATGGGGACAGAAAAGTAATCTCAGATCCTTTATCTATGATCAAAACCCTTTGGGCCTCTTCAGCCTCGGTTCCAGTGTACCCATCTGACTTTATTTCTTCCCGGTTGGAAACTGGAAGCTTTTTCTCATTATTGTTTTTGGTGCTGCTGCCTCTGTTTTTATCCTTGACTAAGTATTTTTAGAAATTGATCTGCAATTTATTCAGCAGTTCCATGTTTGTAGTGGGAAATGGGCACCTGCCTTAGTTTAATCCATTTTGTTTTCAGACAATTGTAGTATTTTCTATGTTGTTCTTAGTGGGAAACAAATAGACCATTCCCAGAATACAACTCTGGCTGCTAATTCCTTTACTAATGAGGGAACTGAGTTCTAGTATTGATATATGGAGTTTGAACAGAAGACTTGTAGCTCTTAGAATAGCTAAGGGAAAAAAAAAAAAAAGAATAGCTAAGGGCATAGAAGGAACTAACATTGTTTCAGCATCTACTATGGCCTGAGCTCTGAGCTACTCACATCATTTAATTCTTGTAATTCCTTACGTTAGTAGTATTACCTCCACTTTACACTTAGGTGATGGAAACTTAAAAGAGCCATAAAGAACTTGTTTTTCAGCCTAAGGAGAATTAGAATTCAAGCTATTTGACTCAAAAATCACATACTTTCCATGGTACTCTGCTGTCTCAACAAATATTTTTGTAAGTATATAGCTGATTAAAAAATTGAGATTTTGCTGTGTTTACCACTAGTCAAGACAGAAGTTTGAGAGCTCATTAGTGCTGTAGAATGTCTAGAGGAGTTTACACATGCGTGTTTGCCAGCTTCATTCTTTTCATGGGTGAAATTCATGGGTTATCAGTGAAAATGCTTTCTGTGCTGCCTCACACTAATGGAGGTTGTTTGCCAATTCTTTGGAGGGAAGTGAAAAAAAAGGAATCATAGAATTTTAGACAGCTGGACAGAATTTTAATGATCAAGTCTATATGTAAGAACGTAGTTTCTTCAGTTAACAGGACCGCCATCATAAGATGCACAGAACAGTTTTAAGAAAATGAAGCAAAAAAAATAGAAATGATTATATGAAAACTCTTGAGTTAATATCTATAGTTTTTTGGTCAACATGCGTCATCAAAAACAACATTGTGCTCGTTAAAAAAAATGTTTACTGTTCTGAGCCAGTGAAAGAAATTTTTTCTTAAAGTGATTTTAATAGAGATGAACTCTACTGTGGAAAAATGTTTATCTTGTTCATCTGTTGCCCACCCACTGAATCATTGGTGTTCTTAATCTCCCTTGTAAGAAAAATGCTTATGTTAATATTATTTAACATAATGTATCAGCCAGAATGGAGTATGTTTCTATAAATTTATGTGCAGTTAGCTTCCTCTCCTGAAGACCCATCACAATGCATGCATATTCTGTTCTTGACCACAAAAAATTAAGTATTCATTTAACATTGAAGGATATTATTTTTAGAAGTCTGACCACAGTTTATAGCAATGTTAGTTACCTTTCTTTTTATAAAAAGGAATGTTTCCTTTGGGATCCTTACTGGATTTAAGTCAGTTTATTGGCTGTACCAAGTCTCTCACTCATCATATCTAATAAGCTTATTAACAAACTTTGGAGTCAGGAGGGCCCCTCTTAGGTTTTCTCTTCAATACGAACGTTGATAGGTGCATTGTGACTTATAGAGACAGGAACAAATCTCATTTAGATATTGGCTCAGAATCATCACCTGAATACCCTTTGCATTTGGGCTAGGTTTTAATTTCCTGGTTGGGGTTTCTTAGAATGTGTTCTTTTCTCTGACATTTAGTGGTGCTGAAAGAAGAGTTTTCCTTATAATAGTGTACTTGCTGTGAAGTCCTAAATACAGAGAGTTGTTTGTTAATTTCAGTTTTTACATGAGGAAACTGCGTACTAAAGTCCAGGTTAGTAAGGCAAAGATAGCGCAAACCTTGCAGCTGACTCCCGTCAGATTGCTGTGTGACCCTCAGCAAGTCACTTAAGCTGTCTGTGTCCTCAGGTTCCTGTTTGTAAAAGGATATTAGAATAGAACCCTCTCCATAGGGCTGTGGTGAGGGTAGATTGAATTAGTGCATGAAAAACACCTGTATCACTGCCTGGCACATGGTAAGAACCATTCGAGTTTACTTTTTGTTATTACCTTTAACTTCAGCATAAAATGAATTTCTGCAAGACAGGAGATGGTTCGGTGGTTCGTACTGGTTCTAACACTATCTGAACCCAAGTTTTCTGGATAATAGAACCCGAGAGCAGCAAGAGGGAGAGGGAAAGAGAAGGGAGGCAGCGAAGTGTCAAAGCTGGAACATTCCTTGGCTGGCCATAGCTTCACAAAAGTCAGCCGGTGGCTTGGTCACATAGGAGAGTTTCCACATTGGCTGTTTGCCAGCAGGGTGCTCAGCACAGTCAGGCGAGGAGAAGGGAGAGGAGTACATCTTCCATTCTCCCAGGTTCTGTGGCTTGGTTCCCCGTCCCCCCATTGCCCCAGCTCCCTGCCTCCCCCAGCACACATGCGCAAATCCTGAGGAAGCCAGGTTCCAGCCCCTGGTACTGTGCCTCCTCAGAAGCCTCAGAATGAACCAGTCCTTCTGTCAGTCTAGCCAGTGGTGGGTGGAGCCAGAAGGCTGGAGCTATGATAGCTCCTGCTGGGTTGCACCACGGAGGCTGTGTGGAAGCCCTGCCCTTACCCAGGGGGAAGTCGAGGTGACTGGTGGCATTAGGAGAAGAGGTAAGAGTGGTGGTGATGGGCATCTCTAGTGAGCTAGTGTCAGAGGCCAGGGGCCAGCCCACCCTTCACATCTGTGCACCCTCAGTAAGCTGCTGTGGCTCCATGTCTTTGATTCTAAATGAGATTTTTGTGAGGATAAGCGATTCATGTAATGCGCCTTTAGTGCGCGGCTTAGAGTTGTTATTTAGACACTAAGTCATATCCCACTCTTTTGTGACCCCATGGACCGTAGCCCACCAGACTCTTCTGTCCATGGGATTTCCCAGGCAAGAATACTAGTGTGGGTTGTCTTTTCCTTCCCCAGGGGATCTTCCCAACCTAGGGATGAAACCTGTGTCTTTGGCATTCACAGATGGGTTCTTTACCACTGAGCCACCAGGGAAGCCCTTGGCTCAGAATAGGTGCTCAATACATGACAGATAATACTTTCCTATCCACTCATATTTGAAATAGACATTGGTTTCTCTTAACACTTGTATTTGCCTCTGGAAATGAAATATCTATTTGAACTCAAAGATATGACGGAGATGAACTAGAAAAAGCTGATATCACTGCAAAGAGGGTAATATTTAACCCCAGAACCTGTCAAAGAAATGACTAAGAAAGCCTGAGGCAGAGAACAGAGGTCATCAAAGAGGTCAAAGGATTTAGGGAAAAATCATGGGAACTGAGAAATTATTTTCCTGCTAAAACTTGCTTTTGTAATTGTAGATTCATTTTTGTTTTTAGCTAGGGAATAAGAAAAGAGAACATGGTTTCCAATTCCTGTTCTGTGGACACAGGGAGTGAAATGTTTTGGCACCATCGTCTCCAATCTTGATACCACAAGGGAGAAAAACAGTCAGTGTTAGGCCAGATATTTATCCAAGGCTTACTATGATGTCACTGGAATTTGAGTTTAGTACTTGAAAACACATTTATGATTTTTGCATTTCAGGGAGCATCAAATCATTTTGTACAAATCCTGGCTATGTAAAATGTTTGGGGGGGGGATTATGTAGTATGGATCTGCCAATTAATTTCATCAAAATGAAAACTCTTGGTATGAAACCAAGAAAGAAGGATGAGTAAATGGGAGATTTCTGGGCTCTGGAGGCTTCAAGAGCAGATTAGACATGAAGCTCAAAAGGAGGATAGTGTTTGGGCAAAAAACTTCCATCTCTGGGAACCATGTAAGTAGTAGCAAGTCTGTCCTGTTTGCATTTTACAGAGGAGAACCTATGGAGGCTGTTAGTTGCCCAGATTACACTGATAATAAGGGAAGAATGAACTTAGGTCATCTGACCTATCCCTTACACCACCGACATTTAATTATCTGTTCAAGGTTCAAAAAACCCTCCAGTGATATTTGTGTAACCAATGTTCTTAAAAAAATTCAAAGATCTAAGTAAACATTGAGTCAGGGTTTTTTTCGATGTTACTTTCTCAAAATATGTAAACTGGAATGTAAAATATGATAATACCATTTACTTTATTCAAAGTCAGCTAAACTCAAAAAATTTTTATCCAAGGCTTACTGTATCACCAGAGATTGAGTTTAGTACTTGAAAACACATTTATGATTCTTGCATTTCAGGGAGCATCAAATCACTTTGTACAAATCTTTGCTGTATAATATGTTTTAGGGAGGTTATGGACCTCCCCAATTAATGGAGACCTACCAATTAATTTCATCAAAATGAAAAATGGGAAGACAAGAAATTCCCATGACTCAGTTTGGTTTTAGATGATCTAATTATAATTCACTTCATATTCATCTGTTGTGATTTTTTATTTAGAAATCCATTGCATTTGTTTCCCTTGGTAAGCAAACATCACACATTGAAAAAAAAAAATACAAGGACAACTTCCTAAATTAGAAAGAGAAGCAGGAAGTAAATCACCATCATCTTCACAAAACAGAAGTTGAGATTTTTTTTGTTGTTATTACTATGCCTTTTTTCATTGTTTTATTCTAAGAGTGTGCAAAGTAAGGAGTACAAGTGTCCATCCATCCTGCCATTCCCCAGTTCCACTTCTGGCTAGTTAAGGAGCTGGACTTTGGAGTCAGACCAAGCAAGTTCAAGTCCAACTCTATGACTTCCAGCCATGTGCCCCTGGACAAACTGCCCACCTCTCATCTTAAAAATGGGAGTGGCAATAGGACTCGGTTCCTAAGGTTGTTGTGAGGAGTCACTGAAGGCATACGATTAATCTTTTTGTATAATGCCTGGCATATAGTACATATTCAGCCAATATTAGCTAATGTTAATATTTATTTTAACATTAATAGTTGTAGTTAATATTATTATCCTTGTAGTTTAGCTAAGGCAATATTTATGCACGAATCTAGTAAGGAAAATATCTGTTCTCTTTGATGTTCTGCTTCCCAATCATGTTGAAAATTAAAGATCAGAAAACTCTAAATTTCTCTGATTTCACCATTAGATAAGTGTAGGTAATTATAATTAAATGTTCCCTGCAAAGATGTTTAATTCTAGTATTTAAAACCGGAAAGAAAAAAAAAAGCAAAACCATTTGCTTCCCAGATACAGACACAAATAGAAATAAAACACAGCTGCTGTTATCACTCTGTGGGTTCCATCTCTACTTGGTACCAAAAGAGATAATGATCTTGCCGTATATTTATAAGGAGGTAACAAAACCAATTACATTATCTCAAGTGTACACACTGAAGGCTTTATCCTGTTGCTGGTTAAAATAGGCTGTAACTGTGACAACTGCTCACCCACCATTATAGATTATTTCAGATGAAAGAAAATATGGGATAATAAATTATGATGTGACAACATAAGAGTGTCAGTGGCCTTGCAGCTTGATATTCAAGAATAAAACCAGCAGTACAATCGTTGGACAAAAAGTCAACGCAAAGCAACCATGCACTCAAGTGAAGGCAGTGATGGACAAATAATTTAGTTCTTTTTCCATTATTAAATGGTAAGATCTTCAAAAAAGCCTGAACAAACCTACAAAGCCTTTGGGTCAGCTGAATTTCCATGGAACCTTGTAAAATATTACAAGCCATAAAAATAAAGGCTAAGACGAAGTTGAGGAGAGTGTCAGGTTATGTTGTTTCCAAAATTGTAAGGACAGTGGAGCCAATGGGATCCCTTAGAAGGGTGATGATTAAAGCAGAAAGTATCTGTTGTTACAGAAGTTCAACTTATATAAATGACTAATTTATAGACATTCAAGTCCATGAAATAAAATTAATAATTTCAAACTTCTATAACTAAGTCCATGAGATTTCAGAGCCAGACAAATCTGTTTTATAAATTCAACACTGACATGACTGAAATGAGCTTAGATAGATTATTTAACTAAATAATCAAGGTTTTGAATGCAAATTATTCAGACTAATCATAAGTACCAGGTAGGATCATTGTGGGTACTAAATAACATAACTGTGCTAAAAGGGTGCTGAGTGCATAGTAAACACTTGAGGATAAATGATAAGAGGATTCCTTTCTGTTTCTTTTCTCACTCTTAAGTTTTTCACAGATTTATATCCTTCTATCTTCCTTACCTGAAATATCATATGTTTTGTTAGATTGATCCAGTAACTCTCTACTATTTATTCCAATTAGCTTGCAATGTGTAAATTATTCTCTGTGTATCTTAAATTCAACATGCATTTTTAACAACATTAACACATTAACATTATAACATTAACATTTATTCTTTTAACATTAACACTGTCCAAAAGGAAAGTCATTTGAAGCGACCCTTATTTTCCTTTGCTGTGCTGAGAAAGTTAACTAAGTTACCCATTAGACTGTTTAATCAATGGAAAATACCTAAAGTCTTGACAGATTCACAAGTAGCAATGATATGATGTAATTTCTTACTCGTTTTTCCTTGTTTCATTTCCTCTTAAGTTTTTCATTACCTTGTATTTTAAATAAAGCAAGCCCTGGCTCATGGTTGGCATTTAATAGGTGTCGGAATTGAGAGGGAAGGAATTAAATGTTTTAATTATGACCGGAGGCAATGACTTCTCATATTCATATGAAAAACTACTTCAGTTAATTTCTTGGGATGGAAGAAGGGTTAAATGGATTACATTATAAGGGAGACTGAACAATTTATAGCATCTTTTATTTACACTTAAGGTTTTATTGTTAAAGGAATTCTGGAGATGAAATGGCTCAACCTTTTTAATTTATAGAGAAGGAAACCAAGGTCCTGAATTTAAATGGCTGAAGGATGCAAGAGGAATTCATTTATTTTTCTTTACATTTGAGTCAGCTTCTAAAGGGACTTGCTCAAGGGCACTGATTTTACTAAAACTTCCATCTATCTATGTATCTACAAAAAATATACAGAAGATAAAGACTATGGTTAAGAACATCAGTTTTTGGGTCAGAGAGACCTGGTTTCAAATTCCTTCTCCATCTCTTACTGGTTATATGACCTTGGACAGATTGTCTAAAGTAATCATCAAATTATGCAATCTCTCCATGCTTCTCCATATTTCCTTATCAATAAAGAAAGAATGACAAACCCTTGTCCTCTTCAAAGTGGAAATAACAAATCTTCATAGATTTATTATTGATCATAAATATGATAAGGTATATAAAAGATTATCACCAAGCCAGGTGATGGTAAGTAATCAGCATACATCAACTATTATTATAACAAGAACTAGAAGTGGAAAAGTTGAAGGAAAGTGATAGAGGCAAAGATAGTTCTGTATTTTGCTATCAGTGGGTCACTAATTGGCTCCAGACTTCTTACAGCCAACATGGAGGAGCAAACATGATTAATTACATAGTTCACAGAGAACTTAGATGTATTGAGTCTATTTATTGGGCCAAATCAGAACCTCCCTCCTCTACTCCTTTCTTTGTATTTCTATACAATTTCTCTTTCTACCAAACATATCAGTATAGGCTTTGGAGACTTGCTGAGTATCAATAAGGGCTCCTCTAGTCTGCCCAAGACTCTCTCTTAGCATTTCTCACAAAGCCTTCCCCTGCTCCCCACCCCACACTTCTTAATAGCACCTGAAGAGGAGAATCCACCTAAGTGTCTTCCACTTAGCGCATGCCGTTCTCAGGAAGGCCAAGACTGTGGGGGAGGCCAGGGATGGATTTGAGGCCATGTAACTTATCTCTCTCCTCTGCCTTAGAAACTCCTTCCTTCCAGGAACCAGTCTTGTTCATCTTTACATATTCACTCACTCCACCTCACTGTGAGTAGGCGGTGACCAGTCTTATTCATCTTTACATATTCACTCCATGTCACAATGAGTAAGTGGTGGATACTCAGTAAATGTTTGTGATTTGCAGTAATAAATGCACATAGGTGGAGGAGTTACTGGTATGGAAGCCCTCCTATTTTTGAGTCTGGTCTGGAGAGATTATTACAACCAATATGGATTTTTCAACCAAACTCCAACGACAGCGCTTACGGCTGAAATCTCAGTATTTTAAATGAAAAATAAAATCTCTATGAACTCTTCTTCCCTCGGTACTGATGTGCAATGACCTGTGTTATTAATTGTCAGAATGAAATAGAACCAGTTTTCTTAAAAAGAGAAAAGTATAATTCTTGCATTTCTGGTATCTTTCAGAAAAGGTACACTAATCGGTTACCTTCCAGGACACGTACATCACTGTAACTCACATAAAGTCGTGGCCAAACCTCATATCTCAAAAAAATAGTATACACTCTGCTTGGGATGGCTCTTTGCGACCCCATGGACTGTAGACCTCGAGGCTTCTCTGTCCATGGAATTCTCCGGGCAAGAATAGTGGAGTGGGTTGCCATTTCCTTCTCCAGGGGATCTTCCTGACCCAGGAATCAAACTTGGGTCTCCTGCATTGCAGGCAAATTCTTTACTGTCTGAGCCACCCTAGAAGCCCTCTATCACCTATAGGGGAAATGTATTGATAGAAAGGTTATACTGCATAAAAATACTTTTTAAATCTGTATATTGAAATTATTGTAAAATACCCTAAATTTTCTGTAGAAAATATTTAAAGTTACTTATTTTGATGATATTCTTTCTTTTCATGTTTTTGTTAGAGTCAAGAATCAACTCCTTTTCACTGAAAAAACGATTCCCAAATGAAAGATAATACTGGCACTTATTCAATGTGGTGTTTCTTTTTTTCTTACTTGGTATACAATTAAGTATCTCACTCCAATTTAAATTGCAAGCTAGGAATCCTTTAAATGTTAAACTGGAAAATAAATTTAAAGGTAGTTTGAGGTAACTGGGGCTCACGTAGAGCTAGCTGACTTGTTTCCATATGCTATATGTAAGCCTGGATTCAAATAACAGAACAGGGTTTAGGGTTTTTTGGTTTGTTTGTTTGAAATAAATATCTATTGGAGTATAGTTGATTTACAATGATGTGTTAGTTTTTGCTGTATAGCAAAGTGAATCAGTTATACATGTACCTATATCCACTCTTTTTCAGATTCAGTTCCCATATAGGTCATTACAGAGTATTGAGTAGAGTTCCCCGTGATATACAGTAGGTCGTTATTAATTATCTATTTTATGTATCGTAGGGTGTATATGTCAATCCCAATCTCCCGATTTATCCCTCCCTGCCCCCTCTCTCCCTTGGTAACAATAAGTTTTTCTGTATCTGTGATTGTATTTCTGTTTTGTAAATAAGTTCATTTGTGCCATTTTTTTTAGATTCCACATATAAGCAATATCGTATGATATTTGCCTTTTTCTGTCTGACTTACTTGACTCAGTATGACAATCTCTCGGTCCATCCATGTCACTGCAAACAGCATTATTTTATTCTCTTTTAAAATTTGACCAAAATAGTAAGTCTGGTAACTCTTTTCTTCCTCCCCAGCCCCTTTGCTTTTACCCTGTCTCAAGCCAACATGTCGCTGAAAAATGAGCCAAGAGTAAATACCTCTGCACTGCAGAAAATCGCTGCTGACATGAGTAATTTGATAGAAAATCTGGACACGCGAGAGCTCCACTTTGAGGGAGAGGAGGTGGACTACGATCTGTCTCCCAGCGATCCCAGGATACAGGAAGGTAAAGACTGATGATCTGAGTGAGGAGTAGAAAGTTTATCATGGTCGTTTGGCAGAACACAGATTTGAAATAACCAGCAAGTGATTGATCATCCTTGCTGATGTCACAACACTGGGCTGAGTTTCACTAGCTGTTTTCTTGTTGTAGCCCATTATGATTCTTAAAAAAGATGCCTGTAACAGGCAAGTGATGCTAGTAACATTGTATTCTTATGACAATTTTATTTACTTTTTTTATTTTTTAGTGTATATTCCTTTCTCTGCGGTTTATAAGACTCAAGGATTTAAGGAGCCTAATATACAGACGTATCTCTCCGGCTGCCCAATAAAAGTTCAAGTTCTGGAAGTGGAGCGCTTTACATCTACAAAAAGGGTCAGAGCGTATATGGACTCAACTTGTATTCATCAATATTTATGACTTAACACATTGACTTTCATTTTCCTTCCTCCTGGCTATATCTTTAACTTTCAGTTTGTGTTTATGTTTATCACTTCTGAGTCCTCATCACAGATTTTTGCATCCTTCTCATTTAGCCTTTATTCTTATATGCCTCTTCCCCCATTCTGGAAAAAAAAAATTTTTTTAAGACAATTAAGACAGTTATAAGTATAATACATTGCAAAGTGCCTCTCCTACTCTTCCTCTCTCCCCAGTTTGCTGTTCAGTGTGGACTTGGGGGGGTGGGCATTGCTATTCTGCCTAGAATGCCAGTTATAAACCAAGGAAAAGTTTAGCTTTCTTAACACTTGTTCAGTAAGAAAATATAATGCTTCCTGACTCTCCAAAGGGAAACAGCTGGGAGGCTGCTCGGTGAGTGCCTTTCTCCACGCGTTCTCTGCCACTCTGGCTTGTTCCTTACACCACCCCTTCGGCTTCGTTCATATGCTTTCTCTTTAAGCTCTGGAAAGGCATTGGGAGTAGAATGTTTTCAACAAGGAAACCTGAACCTCTTAAAGAGGACTGGACTGGGAGACTGTTAGGGTGGTTGTGTTTGCTCTATTCCTGACTGGGTTGCACACTTGTTAAGTCAAGCGTAGAGAACATTGCTGCAGGCTGGTGGCCTTTGTCCCTTCCAGTTAAGCTCTGACTGGCAGAATAAGGCTCATTGATTTCTGTCTCTGGGGAAGTGGGGAATAACCTTTCTGCCTGGGGCAGACTCTGGAGGGTGGCCTATGCGGCCTGAGTCTTGGTGGTTTTGCCTGTTGCTCTGACCGGAGCTTTTTCTGGTAGCTCAGATGGTAAAGAGTCTCCTTGCAATGTGGGAGACCCGGGTTTGAGCCCCGGGTCGGGAAGATCCTCTGGAGAAGGAAATGGCAACTCACTCCAGTATTCTTGCCTGGATGATCCCATGGATGGAGGAGCCTGGCAGGCAACAGTCCATGGGGTCAGAAAGAGTCGGACACAACTGAATGACTTCACTTTCACTTTCTGTCCTGACCTACTTGTGCGTATCCTAACCTCTAGATGCTTCAAAAAGGGTGGGACAGGCTGTTGCCATTGCCCCACACTGTCTTAGAATTGCTAAGAATTGTCCAAAATTCTCGGTTTATGTGTGAGGGATAGAACTTGACATTTGTAATGTTTTTAAGTATTCAGTTTTCTTAGATTGGGAAATATAATCCTAGAGTATGTGGTAGCTTGCATAAATTGCATAATTGTTCTCATTTATTTGACTTGTCTTAAATTGAGCATTTTTCACTCAAATGCAGAGTTTCTGGTCACTCTGAGTTCTCCTGCATCCTTCTTTGTGAAACACGATGCAGTGTGATGCCTGTAATGTTGGTCAAGGTGAAAGGCAGCATATAATATTAGACCCCAGAACTGGATCCTTTTGACTTCTGGCTATAGTTGTTGTCATGGATCCCAACTGGAGGCAAAGCAGGAAATAGATTTGAGTGTTTGCCAGTGATATGTTTGGATTCTAGACCTAGGAGCACAAGTTACATTGATTCTGGGCTCATTTTTTAAAAATTAATTTATTTTTTGGCCACACAGTAAGGCAGTGGGATCTTAGTTCCCTAGCCAGGAATCAAATTTGCAACCTATGCATTAGAAGCAAAGAGTCTTAACCACTGGACCACCAGGGAAGTCTCTTCAGGCTCATTTTTTTATACTACAGTTATACAGAGTGGTCACGCTTTAGAAATTTGCAGAATATACCAAACATCGATGATGAATGGCAGCAGGCCTGGTCACCCATGGGGTTACTGATACTGATGCCTGGATAAACTAGCAAAGGAGGAGACAGTTGCTGTTTGTTGTCCCAACACCTGTCAACACGTATGGGGCCTGGATCTCCCAGTAGGGGCCAGTGTCCTCTAGGTGGTCCAGTGTCGATTACTGTCCTCCACTCCCCACACACCATGGGAGCATTCAAGATCTCCTGTGCTCTATAAATCTCTCTCCATCTTCTGACACTTCTTGCTTTATCAAAACTTTTATCCCTGAGGTCTGTTAGCGCTTCTGATTGAATCACTAGTCACCAAGATATATTTGCATTTTAAGAAGAAATATTTTTTAAATGTTAAGTGGAAATTCATCCTAGTTAAGTAGTTGGGGAAATATTTTGTGTGTAGGAAGATCATTTGCCCTTTTCCTTCTGATCATCCTCTACCTTCCTAGTCACTGGTGTAGCTAAAGGACAGAGAGCTATTGTAGACCAGGATGGACCTCTGAAGGCATTTCAGAAGGAGAGGGCGTTAGTGTCATTTGTGAAGAGCAAAACTGCACTAAGATTGTGCTCCACAATGGAACTCATTTCCTTCAGCTTTCCTCTCACCCCCTGCATTGTCTGTTCACTGCTTGGACAATCTCATGATGGCTAATTAGGGCTTTCACTCATTGTCTCTTTTACCTGGCTTCTTGTTTCAGAGATATGTCTGTGTCTTTGTATTTAGAACAATAAGATTTGTGGAGGTTTGCCTTTGATATAAGTCAGAGTTTGTCTTGCATATATCATAAGATGAATATTTAAGAGAATATTACTTCTGTAATCAGTCATTTTTTAAAAAACACTTTGCTTCCATCCTTACACAAAATAAGTAAGCTGGATTTGAAGATACTTCCATGTTACTTTTTAATTAACTATTGTACACAGAGAGATGTTGTTGTTATCTAAAATATCAACCATTTTTATTACCACTATAGGTACCAAGTGTCAATCTTTACACTATTGAATTAACACATGGGGAATTTAAATGGCAAGTGAAGAGAAAGTTCAAGCACTTTCAAGAATTTCACAGAGAACTGCTCAAGTACAAAGCCTTTATCCGAATCCCCATTCCCACCAGAAGGTAACCCAGAATTGATTATAAAATTATCCCAGTATATGGCTTGTATAGAAAGAATATTTTGGTTCATATTACTGGTTAACTAGTCCATTGTTGCTAGATATTTCTTTTTATTAGATAGACTTCTAAAAATAAATCATCTCATGAAAGATACTGTGAGAGTCATGGTTCAAAGAATAATAAATGTTTACATTGTGTGTGTGTGTGTGTGTGTGTGCATTTTAGACACACATTTAGAAGACAGAATGTCAAAGAAGAGCCTCGAGAGATGCCAGCTTTGCCCCGCACATCTGAAAACATGATCCGGCAAGAAGAACAGTTCTTTAGTAGAAGGGTAAGTCCTTTCACTCTCCTGTTGTTTGGAACAAACTTCTGCAGCACTGTAGAAAGATGGCATTGACTGAAGGTCGAGGTGGGCCCCGTGCAGCTTCTCTTACCCACCGATTCATCACCTAGGCTGGTTTACCTCTCGGGAACTAGTTAGGGAAGCCTTCTTCCCCAGGCCACTCTGGCTCTGGGGAGGTTGCACTCCCCCAAGGAGGAAGAGGGCTCTCCGTCAGGAGTGATTTTATGAGGAAGCTGCACTTCCTGTTCATTGGGGTTCATCGTGAGTCAAGATTGAGCTCATAGTTGAGGGCTTTGAGATCTACTCTTTTAAAATCATCTATTTCCATATATGTGCTTCAGAATCGATAGTGGTTTATCCTAAATATATGTAAAATCTCATTCCCAGACCATAGATGGAGCAGTGAGGGTCTGAGAAGAGTAGGACAGAGTACAGACGCATACAGCAGGACAGACGCCCCAGGACAGGGGACACGTCTGCCCACTCGGCTTCAGTGATATGATGCTGTCTAGGGCAGAAGATTAATTCGTTTTTTAATTTAATTAACAATTAAATGTCAGTGTTGGGGGCTTCCCTGGTGGCTCAGTGGTAAAGAATATTCCTGCTAATGCAGGAAACACGGGTTCAATCCCTGATCTGGGAAGATCCCACATGCCTCACAGGAACTAAGCCTGTGTGCCACAACTACTGAGCCTGTGGTCTAGAGCTTGGGAGCCGCAACTGCTGAAGCCCATGTGCCCTAGAGTCTGTGCTCCGCAACAAGAGGAGCCACTGTGATGAGAAGCCTGTGCACCGAACTAGAAAGTAGCCCCCACTTGCCCCAGCTAGAGAAAACCCCAGGTAGCAGTACCCAGCACAGCCAAAAATAAAATAAATAAAAATTATTTTTTTTAAATGTCAGTTTTTTTGGTAATCTGGAACTTTTATGTTTTGAAAGAGACGTGTTCAATGTTCCTTGTCCAGTGATAATATTAATGAATAATTGAATGACTTACAGAGGATGGAAGGATCATGCCATTGTCATTAACTGCTTACATTTTCCTTTAAGTGTGATAGTATCTTTAATCTGAAATATATATGTATTACAGAAACAGCTGGAAGATTACTTGACAAAGTTACTAAAAATGCCCATGTATAGAAACTATCATGCAACAGTAAGTACTTTTCAGTGATTTAAATTCTGAAGCAATTTTATAAAATTGTAAAGTGTTGGCTACATTTTAGATCATTTTATTAACACAAGTGCTTGTATCCACTTCTGCATTATTCTTTGAGTTAAACTAAGCTAAATAAAATGAATACAAAATTGATTTTACACCACAAAATCAATTTACAATACAATTTACAATACAAAATCAATACAAAATTGATTGTATATCGCAGGGACCTGTAGTCAGTCTCCTATGATAAACCATAGTGGAAAAGAGTATTTTAAAAAAGAATGTCTATATGTGCACCACTGAATCACTTTACGTACGGCAGAGATTGGCATGACATTGTGAATCAACTATCCTTCAGTAAAAAAATAAAATTAAAAAATAGGAAAACAAAATTGATTTGACAGTGAGGATCCAGTTTAGGGTAGTGGTATTTTTAAAATATCAACTATGATAATTAATATAACAATAAATTTAGATGAACTTGAAATACTCCTAAAGATTATCTAGAAATGCTACTAGATTATCTAGAAATCAACTTCCTTCACTCCTCAGGCTTTCAGAGGAGAAAATGCCAAAATGCATTTCTAACACTGAAGAAAAAAACATTGAGTTGTAAGTGATGAAGACACTTGAACAGAGTTGAATACCCAAAGATTGTACGGAGCATACTGTAATTTCCATCTGACTGGCCTCTGATGCCTGTAACAGTCCTGTCTTTTCATGTGAAAGTGAGAAGCATGGGAAATGCTAAGGAGAGGAAAAACTTGAGAATTCTGAGAAAAGAGAGGAGAGGTGGTGGGGCTTAGAAACAGCTGCAGGGGCTACATTTGGGAGGCACTTAAGTGGCAAGCAGGAGGAAGCGGGCTTTACAGAAGGCTTCAGAAAACAATGAGCTCTGCCTTCAGAGGCCCTTGAAGGTGGGGTTGAGTATTTAAAGGGTTAGCTTCAGTTATCCAAAGGTTCAGATCATTGAGAGGGCACTGGATTGTTAGAGTTTGCACCTGTGTATGTATAAGCTATACTGCTGTGGAGCGTGACCATGTGTTTATGGTGTATATGCAGAATTTCAGAGTAGGTGCGGTTATGATCCGGCCTCTGGTTTAGAGAACGGCATGAACAGGTGAACAGAAAGAGTGAAGCCCTCTGTATTTAGAAAGGAAGCAAGAGTGCCCTGACTATCGGAGTTTTCTTGCTGCCCTGTAGATGCCTGCCTCTCTGTTATTTGGAGACGGGCAGGCCCTGCACCCAGCTGGTCCCCTTTACACACAAATGACCCAGGACTGGAAAACCTTCTGCAGCAGCTTGCACTGTGACATGTGATGGTCTTAAAGGAGCTTCTGTGGTTTCATAATGTGGAAGAAGAGTTTTCCCAGGGAAGCCAGCAATTTGGGTTCAACCAGAGACTCTCAAGAGAAGGCTAATGGGAAATACTTCTTCCCTTCTAGAACTCAGGAATGTGCTTCTTTGAAAGAACATCATGAATAAGGATGTTACTTCTATTATTACTAAAAATGGGAGTCTAATGTTGATATTAAAACGTTTACTTTTATTCAAATATTCACATTAACTTCCTTTCCAATCATAAAAATCTTTTATAAGCTGAGCCATGTTGTATTTAGATACTCCAGAGTGTCTTCTAAACGTTTCCTTTGGAAAGCGAAACCTAGTTACAATTGATTAAAAAAAAATGAGAAGTAACACATATTTATTCAGTTTTATTTTTTGGCCATGCCTCCTGGCTTGCAGGACCTTAGTTCCCCTACGAGGAATTGAATCCGGGGCCCTAACAGTGAAAGCACCAAGGCCCAAACACTGGACTGCCGGGGAACGCCCTCATCTTAATGGCTACTTAGAGTATTCTCCCCAGTAGCGGAATTCTCCAAAAGGCTTCAAGCGTAGGATACAATTTTATCTGTCTGAACATTATTTTCCTCTCACACTAATGATAATCTGACTCAGAGACTAGCTTGCAGGGCTCTGCCTGATACTTGTGAAATTAGCTTGGCATCCGTGTGTCCCTTTTGGTAATTGTGAGACATATTCAAATTTCTGTCTGCAAAAAGCAGATAGAAATATTAAAATCATTTTCATATAATCATCTATAATTAATTTATATTTTTACAAGCATAAGACAAGCCCCAGAAATTTTGAGATATTATCATCTCCTGGGTTTGTTGCTTGTCCTTTGGCATGGGAACCCTTTGGTCCCCTATTTTCCTAGCATTTAAATTTAACAAGTTCCTTTGGAAAGACAAAGGATATTGATTAGTACATTATTTAGAGATCAATAGCCCAATGGAATATTGTCAGATTAAATTAATCATTAAATTCTTATTCCTGAGATTCGCCTGCTCAAGTCGAGAATGGGATTTTTATCACTGAAGATGCATTGAGATATTTGGACAATACAATGTTTGTTAAATTTCAAATTGTATTATTTAGGTTTGTTTCTAAATTGACTTGGTTACATTTGTTTTCAATCCCATAAATCTATATTAGAAAATTTATGGCCAGGGATTTTTTTTCTATATAATAGTTCTAGTTCTTTATTCAAATTTCTCTTTAGTAAAACATTAGGATAAATTTGAATTTCTTCTTAATACACAGCTTTAAATTTTCTGCATTGCTAATGTGTGTTTTTTTATTTAGATGAAATTCTCTACATTTAGCAACTTTTGTATGATATTCTGAAGTTATGGTTTCTGAATTATTTAAATAATATTCCTGTTGTCAATGATTTGATAGTAGCTATATGTGCATAAGAAAATATCCAAGTATTAGATGAATGGTTTCCCTGATTTTTGCTTTTCATTTCCTATTCTTCCGTTCAGCTAGTCTCTGACTTTGCATAAATTAGTTACACCTCTGGAGAAGTTTCTTCCAGTATAAACTAGGATTAGTATTTTTCTCTCTGCTCCCTAGAGATAAAATGAGAAATTCTGGCTGAGGATTTCAAGACATTTCAAATTCTACAGCTTAAAGTCTGTAATATCATTTCTAATAACCTATGTATTTCTATATTTTCCAATTAGAATGCATTTCCACAAATCAGAATTTTAAAATGTATGGTACCGAATCACCATGTTTGATAAGTGAAATATAAAGACCTTGACTTTCAAAATCCTTATAAAAAGTGCTATGTGAGAATATGTTTGATCTGAGGTTTTTAAAGATATTTAAATCCTTTTGAATTTTAAAGACTTCTTCCAATCACCCTAAGAAAGAAAATCAATTGGACCTCACAGTACTGACAGTTTTGAGAGATGTGTAACTTTTTCTTACAAGGTTAATATTAGGCAGTCACAATCACATAAACAAAACTTCAAAGGAAAATTGTTATAGTCCATTTTATTAATCCCATTTATAAGCCCAGATCAAACGCCATTTCCTCTGTGATGTCCCATTAGCTAGGAAGCAGTCATCCTCTCTCTGTACCTCTATTAATTACTTTTACGTGTAACTGTTACGGTTCTTCCCACAGAACTTGATTGATGTGGAGTGTTTTCTGTGTCTGGTCTCTCCTATGCCTCCTAATGCCAGGAGTGTATCTCTTTGTCTTTGATTTTCTATTAAGGCTCTTACTGACATGGTCTACTATTGTTGGCAGTTCTCACCGTGACCTTCTTGAGCATTTTGTCTCTACATCTTAGAGCACACATCACTATCTTGGTTGTGTTTTAATTGTATATATCCTTCTAAAAAATACTTTTTCAGGGCAGTGCCATTGTGATCTGTGTAATCTGTAGAGTACCCCAGATGTGCTTATACATGGAGGTATATAATATTTTTTGAATGCCTAAATTTTTCCTCTTCTTTTTTTGCTTTCTAACGTATGGATTTTTGGCCTCTTTTCAGACAGAATTTCTTGATATAAGCCAGCTGTCTTTCATCCATGATTTGGGACCAAAGGGCATGTAAGTTTCAGTATTGGATCTCCAAGGAGAAGTATGAAAAGTTGATGAGCATTGTAGCCTTTGGTTTATTGGTATACCAAGGTGGTGGAGCTCCCCTGGCTTCACTGTTTTCTTCCCAACAGAGTCAGAGCAACTGAGGGACCTATTTATACAAAACAGGGTATTTTGCTACATTAAACAAGGGTGCCTACTGCTCCGCACTCCTTCTCCTCTTACCCCACAGTAGTGGGTGTTTAACAGAGAGAACAAATATGATGTGTGCGAGAATGCATTAAAAATCAAATCTACAGGATCCCTTCTTTTTATCACATATAAAAATTAGCTATTTATCATTTATTTTATTGACTAAAAGTAACACTGTGTAAAATGTATGTTACGTAACAAGATTGAAATTTACTTAATGATTATCTTCTGATGGGCTACAGTCCATGGGGTCGCAAAGAGTTGGCCACAACTGAGCGACTGATCACATCCTTCATGAAATGAGAGCTTGATATTACAAAGAGTTTAACTTTTATAGTCAAGAACATTGTTGGTAGTTCTTTTAATTTTTGTTTGTTTGGTTGGCTGGCCATTATTATTGTTTTTTTTCTTTTCACATCTTTCAGAGTTAGGATATTTCTCCTTCCAAAGTAATAGCTTTGCTTTACTTCTTTGACATGGATTGGTCCTAGAACTGTAGGTGAAGGGATGCAGAAATACCCTGGAATCTGTGGGTGAGCATTGTCAATGATCTCCATAGCAGATGAACCTTCCCCGTGCCGGCATTTGGCAACATGTGGGGTCTTTCTCAGGCTGTGATGGTGGCTGGAGGGAGTGCTCAGCATTTAGAGCCAGAAGCTGGGATGCTCAAGGTCCTTCTGTGTGTGCAGTATGCTGTCCCTGTCCCCAACAGGCCTACCTCCACCAGGGTGCTTTTAAAGATTGGCTGCAGGAGTTCTCAGCCTAGTAAACATAGCATTGATCTATTTGACGGTGAAAGCAGAAAAAGTAGAGAGGAAGGGCATGGGAGAACAGAAGAGTTTATTTAGTTCCCAGTTATGAGGCTATATCAGCTAAGTGTGAGCTGGAAGTTTAAAGATGATGGGTTAACTTGATGTCTCTTTCAGAGAAGGTATGATAATGAAAAGATCCGGAGGACACAGAATACCAGGCCTGAATTGCTGTGGCCAGGGGAGAGCCTGCTATCGGTGGGCAAAGAGGTGAGACTTGAGACTTTTGTGTGTTTGTCTTAATAAACTGAGTATTTAGGGAGTTTTTATATTCTAGTTTTCAATTGTAAATCTTTGAAAGTCATGGCAGAGCAAATTTTACATTATTTCTAAGTTCCAGGTTTCAGCTCTATTTAAACACTCTACTCAAAATTGCACTTGTAGGCAGAGTATGCCAATTACATACATAAAAACCCAATGGGCCATAGGATTCAAAAATTGGTCAGCCAGAGAAAATAGACAGTGGCCAATTAGCACAAGTCATGCTTAACATCACTAGTCATTAAGGGAAGATAAATCAAAACCACAGTGATCTACAACTTCACAGCCACCAGGATGGCTGTGATAAGCAAATTGGACAATAGCAAGTGTTGACAAGGCTGTAGAGAAATTAGAACCCTCATACATTACTGGTGCATCATGCAAATGATACCAGCCAGTTTGGAAAACAGGGTGGCAGTTCCTCCAAATGTTAAACATACAGTTACCACATACCCCAGATATTTCCAAACAGAACTGAAAATATATATCTCCATTAAAACTTATTCATGAATGTTCATAGCAGCATTATTCAGAGTAGCCAAAAAGTGTAAAAAGTCCAAATGTCCATCCCCTGATGAGTGGTTAACCAAAATATGGTACAGCCCTATGATGGAATATTATTTGTCCATAAAAAGGAATGAAGAATACTAATGGGTGTGGGATTTATTTCTGAAAAATATCTGGAATTAGATGGCCATGATGGTTGCACAAATTTTTGAATATATTAAAACCACTAAATTATACATTTTCAAGGGGTGAATTTTATGGTTTTTGAATTATATTTGAAGATTTTTTAATTTTAATGAAAAAAAGAAATGAAAGTGATAAATGTTGTAATATGAATTAACCTTGGAAATATTACACTAAGTGAAAAAGAAACAGATACAGAAGGTCACATATTATATGATTCCATTCACATGAAAGGTTTAGAATAAGTAAATCTGTAGAGACAGAGTATATTCATGGTTTCCAAGGGCTGTAGCACAAGGGGAATGGGGAGTTACTACTACTGGGTGTGGAATTCTTTTTTAAAAAAATTAATTTATTTGTTTTAATTGGAAGCTAATTACTTTACAATATTGTGGTGGTTTTTGCCATACATTCACATGAATCAGTCATGGGTGTACATGTGTCCCCCATCCTGACCCCCCTTCCCACCTCCCTCCCCATCCCATCCCTCTGGGTTGTCCCAGTGCACTGGCTTTGAGTGCCCTGTTTCATGCATCGAACTTGGACTGGCGATCTGTTTCACATATGGTAATATACATGTTTCAATGCTATTCTCTCAGATCATCCCACCCTCGCCTTCTCCCACAGAGTCCGAAATTCTGTTCTTTGTGTCTATGTTTCTTTTGCTGTCTCACATATAGGGTCATTGTTACCATCTTTCTAAATTCCATGTATATGCGTTAGTATACTGTATTGGTGTTCTTCTTTCTGTCTTACTTCACTCTGTATAATAGGCTCCAGTTTCATCCACCTCATTAGAACTTATTCAAATGCATTCTTTTTAATAGCTGAGTAATATTCCATTGTGTGTATGTACCACAGCTTTCTTATTCATTCGTCTGCTGATGGACATCTAGGTTGCTTCCATGTCCTAGCTATTGTAAACGGTGCTGCGATGAACATTGGGGTTCATGTGTCTCTTTCAATTCTGGTTTCCTCAGTGTGTATGCCCAACAGTGGGATTGCCGGGTCATTTGGCAGTTCTATTTCCAGTTTTTTAAGGAATCTCCACACTGTTCTCCATAGTGACTGTACTAGTTTGCATTTGGATGTGGAATTCTTTCTGGGTGATGAAAATATTCTGGAATTAGATATTAATGGTGACAGAGTGCAAATTTACAAACATAGTAAATAAAATACACTAAGACCCAGTAAACTATACATAAAAAATAAACCAAAAAAATGGTAGTGTTCAGGAGTAATTTTAGAGTTATATTTGTGAGGATGTATATTATGGTAAGTATGATATAGACAGAAAACTTTAATTCATGTCCTATGTCCTGTCCAACTAAAGACTCCTTATAGAGGAGTATTCTTATCTCATTCTTATTTGTTTCTCAAAGCATCTATGACAATGTTTTAACATAATAGACAACAGCTATTTGTTCCAATAATAATTTACTGGAATTTTAAAAACTATTAAGAGATGTTTGTTATTTTTCTAACCTTGAAAAAAAATATGAACTCATGTAAAGATGAAATTAAATTATGTGTGAGTTGAAGATATATAAGCTTAAAACTAGGATCTTTAAACGTGTATTTCAGATACACTGCCAACCAAAACTACCATTAGATTGGTTTCTTATTTTCTGGGTTTTTAAAGAATAGAAGAAATTACAAGGGAAAGATCAAGAGATTAAGCGAGAGGAAGCTGAGAATTTCTGTATTACAAAAAGCAAAAGATTTTTTAACTACAATCAACAGGGTACTAGTAGACTAGACAGTATTTGTTTTCAAATAAACTTCTGTAGTTTATTTAAATGTCCCCAGAAACTTGGGGTATAAGTCACATCACAAGAAATTCAGGGACTCCCACTTGAAGTAGCTTCCCACCCTCCTACCTGCAGTGGTACAGAACCCAGGAGAGGAGCAGAGCATAAGCCAGCCTGCTCCTGCCCCTATGAACTTGCCTGGTAAGGAATCTGCCTGCAATTTCAGGAGACCTGGGTTCTATCCCTGGGTCAGGAAGACCCCCTGGAAAAGGAAATGGCAGCCCACTCCAGTATTCTTGCCTGGAGAATTCTACAGACAGAGGAGCCTGACCGGCTCCAGTACATGGGGTCACAAAGAGTCGGACATGACTGAGCGATCAACACTTTCACTTCGTGCCCTTGCGCCCTGCGCCACACCATGCCTCTCGGGGAGGCAGGGCCTCCAAGCCACTGGGGCCCTGGCCCAGATTCCTCTTGCCTACTCCCTGGGCATCAGCTTTGCCTAAGGTTGCTACTAAGTGTTAAGTATGGATTTGGGGCTGCAAGCACTGGTGAGTCTTTGACGGAAGGCTTGCTCTGGGCTGCCTGCGCAGAGTAGGCTGGAGGCATTCGCAGCCCCTAGGAACAACCTTCAGCCAAGAACTGGTGGGAGTCCAGCCCCCTCAGCCATCAGGTAGGGTGATTCTCCAGCAAACTCTGCAGTCTCCCAGGGTTCCCTGGAAGATTTGCAGCACAGCTGCCCACAATCCAGTGCATGAAAACACATCCTCGATGGCTCCCTTCCTGCTTTTCCTTCCTGCCCTTCCCTTCCTCTGCTTCCTACTAAGCTCCCTAAAAAGTCCCTTTACAAAGCTCTCTCACTTCCATCCTTGTCTCAGAGTTGACTTCTAGAGCAACCCAACCTAAGACATCGACTCAAGAGATGGAAGCCTGGATCTGGTCCATTTTGTCACTCACTGAGTGCCTAATGTTTGCCAGGCTGTGCTCTAGCCACTGTGAGAGCCGTGGTGAACAAGGCCATGTCCCTGCCCTCACAGAGCACCTATTGGAGGAGATCACAGACAGTGGAGAAGCCGACAGGCAGGGTGAATGACATTAGCGCCAGTGCTGATCAGAGCTTTGAAGGAAAAAGAAGGTGATGGGACAGTCAGGGACGTGAGGACTTCAGACGGAGGCTTTAGCTACAGAAGTCAAGGAAGTGACCTTTGAGTTGTAACCTCTGTGAGAAGGGGCAGCCCTAAAAGATAGAAGCGGGAGGCTTTGTTATATAAAGGAAATATACCTCCCCCACTTTTTAAAGTCTGATATATCAGATTTCAGTCTTCCCTGGTGGCTCCGTGGGTAAAGAATCTGCCTACAGTGCAGGAGACACAGGAGATGTGATTTCAGTCCCTGAGTCGGGAAGGTCCCCTGGAGGAGGGCATGACAACCCACTCCAGTATTCTTGCCTGGAGAATCCCACGGACAGTGGAGCCTGTTGGGCTACAGTCCATGGTGTTACAAAGAGTGTGACACAACTGGAGTGACTGAACACGCATATCAGACTTCAATCAGAACCATCTAAAAAGATATGATCTTCCCTAGAATAAAATGTCTCTTCATTTTAAATTGTATAACTCTTTCCATGAAACTTGAAGCCTTGGTTCCATATTAATAAGTATTTCCTGAGTTATATTCATGGGGTATAAAATGTCAGTACCAAACAAAAATGATAAGATGTAGCTGACAAATTTTGTTTGGAAAATTTCCCACACGAGAAGACTATTGGTGTCTAAATGAGAGTTACTTTCAAGGGCAACACTTGGTCATATCTCTTTTGTAAATTTTTGTATCCATTTAAAAAAAAAAGATTCTGATCATTTTGTTGACAAACTGACATAAGGCAAACAAGGCAATCAAACTTTCAACCAAGTCTCAGACTCAAGTATGAAGAAAAGAAAAAAAACATTTCTTCTGTTCTGCTGGCGAACACAGTAAGCATTTCTTCCCTCGATTTAAAACATCTACTTAAACAGCACATCCTGTTGATGGGCTCAGTGATAAATTTCTTATCTCAAATAATATCTTAAGAGATAATTTATAAGAAATAAATTTAGCATTTACTGAACTATGAACTATACTAAGAATTACAATTTTTAGACAGTGACCACATCTAAATGATTTTATTTACTCTCCATGATCCATTTGTGCAGCTGTTATTTAGGCAAGAGTGTTGCTTTGCCTGAAGAACTTGTCTGGGCCCTGGGACCAGTGGACATGACACACATTCCCTGTTCTCAAGGATCTCACTTTCTAGTAAGGGAAAGACAAGAAACAAGCAGACAAATAAATAGTTCCAGACAGTGATAAGTAATGTGAAGAAGCTAAACAGGATGCAGAGGCAGGTGGGATGGGAGCCCAGGAAAACCTTTCCGTGGAGAAATATTTAAGCAAAAGATTGATTGACAGGAAGGGACTGCTCATTGGAGGATCTGGAAGAAATAAGTGAGGAAGAGCAAATGTAGAAGCCCAGAGAACAAGGTTAACAAGTCTCAGGACCAGTGAGACCAACATGGTGGAAAGGAAGAGTATGAGATGAGGCTGAGCAGGTGACATGTGACTTAGGTGGCTCTATCTGCATTTTAGTGACACAGTTTGGAGTAGAACAGGTCACATCTTGTTAGAACAGACCATAATCTCACCTGGTATAGAACAAGAGAATTCATAAAAGCTCACATTTATTGGCTCCAGGCATTGTGCTAAGCAACATCCTTAAGTCATCTCAATGAATCCTCAAAAATACTTATGAGCTGGACATTACTGTTTATCCTCGTTTTATGGATTTAGACCTCAGGCTCAATTACCCTAGTTCACAGAAAAGGGCGAGTGACAGAACCAAAACTGGAGCCCAGGCAGGCTGACTTCAAGCAGACACTTAACCCCTGAGCAGCAGGTGCTGACTCCCAGAAGACTGCTTGATGAATTCCTTTCTTGGTGCATATCCTCCTGTTTAAAAAAAAAAAAATCTATTGACAAAAGAGACAAAGAGGAGAAACAAGAAGAAGTTTAATGAATGGCATAGTTAAGAAGAGCTTTAAACAAAGGTCAGGCACCAATTCACCTTATATCTAACAACTGTTACAGAGAACAACTCATCATCGTCAAAACAGAAACCATTATCTTTTGCCTTCAGATTTCAAAATCCAGCAGTCACTACTAAACACTTCTGTATTTCTTCATCCCTCACTGTTGTATCTGGTGTGGAGCTCTGGCTAGAGCTGGGTCTGATGCCATTCAGGTGACGTTGACTTCTCGGCAAGTCCAGTACGTTTGACTTTTCTTTCTCAGTTTGACAAACCCACCAGCTGTGGTTTTCAAAACCTGTGGCTCCTTCCTGGTCAGCAATATAGCACACTGCTGCTCTGGGCCTGTGCCCTGCTCTCTGCTGTCTAGCTTACGTAGAAAGTCAAGCTGGGACAAGGGACCACAGCTAAAGAAGGACCTTTAACAGATACGTGATCTGTCTACTCTCTTTAAATCTTGACTGACTTTTCATCAACAAGCAGTTACATGTAACTCATAACTCAGCCCCATCAGAATGACTGAGTTTCTATTTGATATCATGGCCTTGGTAGTTATATTGAGCAGTGTTAAGAGAATTCTTATAAAACATGAATTTCTGCATTTTCTGAAATCTACTGAGAGTGTTACCCATTAATATTGTTCAGTTGCTTTATATTAGGTTCCAAGTGAGAAACTTTCTTTGGAATTTATCTTTTTGTAGGGCGACTTCTTTATTTCCTTAATTTATTTGTTTTTTAAGAAAAACCAGGAAGCTCAAACCCACATTGGTGTGTCATTACAATTATATTAGTGTTGTGGTTAGATATTTGCTTTCTCTGACCTTGATGTTTCCCCTTTTGTTAATCCTAACACATGTATGACCTTTACTGTGTTATCCTAAATCCATCCCACCCCCTTTAATTGGAAAGGAGACAGCCTATATATTAAAGAACCAATTAAATGAAACCATGTGGAAATCAATGTAGATTGTCTACATTAAATCCCAAATTAGAGAGTCACTAAAATGTAATGTGGTTAGCAATTTCAGTAATGATTTGTTATAGGTTTCCTTTAACTTCTGAGTTCATGTGTTACATTTACAATATTTGTTCATTTATGTTCAGGTATTCTGGCCCTACCTATTTCATAACGTGCTTTACGTTGCCTAATATGTGATATAGTATTCCCATTGTTTGTTTCTTTAATTATCAACCAATTCATTTGACCACTACACAATTGCAGATGACTATGCTATTACCTACGTGGCCTTCAGACCCTCCTCAGTGTGGCCTTTGCCAGGCTCCTACCCACTCCCTACACCTCATCTGCTACACTTCCTGAAACCCTGGCCTCCCCAGACTGTCCCCAGTACAGGCAGCATTCCCAGCCTTAGTGCCTGTGCTAACTCTTCCCTCCATGTGGGATGTATACCTGGACTACCTCTTTGGACTCTGCTTGTTGGGCTCCTTCCTGGTTTTGCTCAGACAACACTTCTTTGAGAAATGCCACTAGCTCTTTCTCTTAGAACTGAGGACCCCTTCCTTACACACATCTCTTTCTGCTTTCCTCCTTTGATACCTATCCCATTCAGCCTAGCATTGTTATTGTGCCCCACCAGCCTATTAAGTTCCTTCGAAAACATGTCTGATTTATCTTTGTGCGATTTCTACCTCTGCTCTAACTCCCAGTTTATCACTGTACTTTTCCATTGTGAAGCTCTTAAAAATATATTGAATTGATTGCAGATATACTTTTGAAAGATCATGTTCCACTGAGCATCATTTACTAATGGTCCTTAAACCACCAATAATTTGAAATGAACAATATGCAGAGTCCTGGATGCTTATTGAATTTTTTTAAAGGGGGATTTTCACTGACTCAGAGACTCAGTTGCCTCTTCCATGACGGTTTATTTTAGCAAACACTAACCCATCCCATTTTTCTAACAGCTTTGGTTCCTGCTGTACATCCTGTGAGCACTGCCCACCCACATCAGGGACATCCTTCCAGGCTTTGCCATTAGTGTCTAAAGGGCCAGTGCCTCGTCTTGAATTGCTTGGTGCCAGTACTTCTCTGGGAAACATAATAGGAAGATTTTTATATTGTTTTTCTGTTTCATAATGTTTTCATATTTTTAAAAAATAGATCCCTTGTGTAAAAGATAAAATTATGCTTACTGTCTGCTAGAGTGCTTACTTCAAACTTGTCATAATAACGTGTTCCCTTTGTTTCAGTAATTCAGTACAACTTCAAAAATATGTATTTCCTTCTTACAGGTGGTTGATAGTAAAAGATTCCTTTTTACTGTATATGAAACCAGACAGTGGTGCTATTGCCTTCGTCCTGCTGGTGGATAAAGAATTCAGAGTTATGGTGGGGAGGAAGGAGACAGAGACGAAATATGGACTCCGAATTGATAATCTTTCAAGGTAGAATTTGGAAAGATTTTTGAAAGATTTCTCTAAAAACAGTTTTTCTCCCAACATTAAGTGAAGAAGAAGGTAAAATAATTTAGGTATTAGAAAATTATTGTTTAGAACTCATCCTCAATTAAAAGTAATGAAACTACTTTTTTTATATCTTTAAGATGCAGAGTATCCTATATGCAAGAGTCAGAATAAATGATACCATGTATTGCTGTGTGCCTGTTTTAACAAAATATGTGCCTGATTTAACAAAATTGACTACCCAATAATACCAATTACCAAACAGATAAGGAGTAATAGATTTTGTTTTTAAAAAGTAGAATTTTACTTTATAAATGGATACCCTTTAATTAATAAAACATGTACAAAGTGATTTGATTATAAAAATTCTGTTTACATACATTTTTAAAAAGATACCTTGAAGGATACTCAACTGTACAATTATTATAGATTTTATTAGTGAGTTTGTGTGTGTGTTGATAAATGTTTCTTTCTGAAAGGTTGTAGTTATACAATATATGTGTGTCTTTTTCTCTCTTATATATATATATATTTGTCTCTGTAAAGTTCAGGCTCAGGTATATGAATACATTTTTGTTGTTTGGTTCCTAAGTTATATCCGACTCTTTTGTGACACCATGGACTCCTCTATGGAATTCTCCAGGCAAGAATACTGGAGTGGGTTGCCATTCCTGCTCCAGGGGATCTTCCTGACCCAGGGATTGAACCCACATCCCCTCCTTGACAGGCAGATCCTTTACCACTGAGCCACCTGGGAAGCCCGTATGAATACATACAGATATACAAAGGTCTGTCTAGTCAAGGCTATGGTTTTTCCAGTGGTCATGTATGGATGTGAGAATTGACCATAAAGAAGGCTGAGCACCGAAGAATTGATGCTTTTGAACTGTGGTGTTGAAGAAGACTCTTGAGAGTTCCTTGGACTGCAAGGAGATCCAACCAGTCCATCCTAAAGGAGATCAGTCCTGGGTGTTCATTGGAAGGACTGATGTTGAAGCTGAAACTCCAATACTTTGGCCACCTGATGCAAAGAGCCGACTCTTTGGAAAAGACCCTGATGCTAGTAAAGATTGAAGGCAGGAGGAGAAGGGGACAACAGAAGACGAGATGGTTGGATGGCATCACCGATTCAATGGACATGAGTTTGAGCAAACTCTGGGAGATGGTGAAGGACAGGGAAGCCTGGCCTGCTGCAGTCCATGGGGTCTCAGAGAATTGGACTTGACTGAATGAGCTGAACAATGACAACAACAATACATTTCTCTTTATACACACTGACTGACATCAAATATATATATATTTAATATAAATATGCTACTCATACTAATATGTTTGCATGTGTGTGTGTGTGTGTGTGTGTGAAAAATGCTGAACTTCCCGATCTCAGACAATGGGAGCTTCAGGATGTTATTGGAAATATAATGATGCTGCCATTAAATCTCCCTCCTGGAAATTCCCTGGCAGTTCAGTGGTTAGGACTCTGTGCTTTCACTACCAAGGGCCTGAGTCCAGTCCCTGATCAGGGACCTAGAATCCCACAAGGTACACAGTGCAGCCAAAAAAAAAAAAAGCCACCTCCCTCCTGGTACTACTTTCCTATTTTCTGGAGGACCATAGAAATCAGACCACAGTTTTCATTGGTCGCTGTAACGGTTGCCTTACTGGCCATCTTATCTCCATTTCCTGTCCTCACTGGTTTATGCACCCTTGCCAAATGAATCCATACAGATCCAGGTTTCATCTGCTCCCTCTCTGGTGTACGTGGTCCCCCTCCTTGTATCAAGTAAGCCCAAATTCCTCCATTTACTATCTAAGGCCTTTAATCTCTCTACCTTCATTTGGCAATCCCTCCCTAAAGCAGTCGTTCAGTTCTTTAGGGATGGTTCCCTTCACACCCCTCCTCACACATTTTTTAATTTCACCCTTCTTCTTTCTACTTCCATGTTTGGAATGGTCTTTTTTTTTTCTTTCCTTACCTCTGATTCACATCCTGTGATAAGATTTCTGTTTGTCCTTTATCTCTTCTACAATATCTTTTTCTCATAGCTGGTTTTCAGAGGCATTTCAGCTCAGTTGGAGCAGTGCTTGCATGCTGGGTCAAGCCCAGGCATTTCTGTGCCCTGGTGACCTCTCTGCAGAACCCCGTGTCTGCCTGCTGCGGCCGATGGAGAATGCCTCACTCCTCCCAGCACCACCATATCTCACCTTGCCCCTTCCTACACCCCAGACAAAAGCCAAGCATCAGTCTCTGACATATCAAGGGGACCAGTTTTGACATCCCTAATCTTTGTAAATAATTATTTTAGGGTCTGTGCATATAGCCCCTTCCCTCCTTCTTATCAGGATCATTACATTTCTCCCCAAAGCAAACTCTCCCTGCTCACCCACAGCACGGGTCCTCTACTGGGGCAAGTTTCTGCCTAAATGGCAGGGAGACTGCTGACTTCAGTTCCTTGTTTCCTCTGGGTTTTAGTTGTTGTTGTTCTTGTTCTTGTTTTTTTTTTTTTTTTCCCCTTTTGGCAGTTCCTGGAGACATACAGATTCCTATTTCACTGACCAGGGATAGAACCTGGAGTTCTGGCAGTGAAAGCATGGAGTCCTAACCACCGGACTGCCAGGGAGTTCCCACACCTTGGTTTCTCTGAACTTCAGATTTGGATAACTTATTTCCTCCTCTTAGTGGTAGTCACCTATTCTGGTATTTGTCGTGTAATAACTTTTTGTAATCGCCCACTTTGAATTTTTTTTCAGCACTAACAAACAAATCTGTAACCAATTAGGATCATTTAGTCATTGGCAATAAAAAAATCCAGTGCCGCCTGGTTTACATCAGAAGTCATTAATCAGATATGTTAACCATGGCTCATTCCAGGGCTCCAGCTATGTCATTGAGGTGCATTTTCCTGGAGTTTCTCAACTCTGTCTCCTGGGATCTGCTCCATCCTCAGGCTGGTCTCCTGGTGGTAGCAAGATGGCTGCCTCTTACACTCAAACCAAGTTTAGTGGAAGGGGAAGAGTCTCCTGCTGGCATTTCTGAGCAAGTCCTTGATTTTATTTTCACTTTTTGGGTGAAGTTGGCTTATGAATATCATCCTTGAACCAGTCTTTGGAATCAGGAGCTGGAGTATGCCATTTTTTGGGGTTTGGTAGACCCAGAGAAGGCGCGGGATGATCAGGCTATTTCCAGAGGCTGAGGGAATGGACACCAGGTGGGCCAAAGGGAAATGTCCTTTACAGGAACCCATAGTTTTCTAAGACTTAGATGTAGGATCTCACTTTATGCCTCTTCCATGTCTTCCTCACAGCTTGGCCCAGTTAGCTCCAGGCCTTTACATATGTTTGCATAAGTGAATGAGGGAATAAGTAACCTGAAAGTTTGTTTTTGCTACATTGAATATATTTGTAAATACTGTCAAAACCATTTAAAAGTCTGCTTTTTTCATATCAGTAGGATGCTCTTTGTCTAAAATTTTCTTTGTTGCAGTACCAAAACAAATGGGACATGTTTAATTCTTAAATTGTTTAAAGAGATAGAGCATAAAGTGACCATTCTTTTCCATATTTTGCTTTTCTTTGAAGGACACTGATTTTAAAATGCAACAGCTACAGACATGCTCGGTGGTGGGGAGGGGCTATAGAAGAATTCATCCAGAAGTATGGCCCCGACTTTCTCAAAGATCATCGATTTGGGTCATATGCTGCTATCCAAGAGAACACTTTAGCTAAATGGTAAGATCTTTTTGCTCTAAGACTATGAAGATAGTCATAGTCTTTAATATTTAATATTAGCATTTAATATTACAGTGGTCTAAGTTCACCCAGAATCAATTTTTGAAGCTGTGAAAAAATATTATGTGTTATACTTCACAAGAGCCTTTATAGGACTACCTGAGCATAGATTATTTTTCCATTTTTTGTTTTTATGATTTTTTTAAAAATGAACGTTAGATAGCTAGCTTTAGATTGTGAAGTTTGATTTTAAAAGTTAGCTTCATACATTTTCTTAATGATGCAAATGAAAAGTTTATTTAAGTCATTAGCCATAATTTAAGAAAGAAATTTACTTGGTAGGTATTTCTTTTAAATAAAATTTTGCTTAGCATGTTATTCTACCCATGGGTTAGGAAATGGTCTGTTTTCAGTCTCAGAAGAACAATGGTGTGTGAGTTCAGTAGAGTGGGACAGTGCATCTGACCTCATACAATGATGAGAGCATTCAATTTGTTATTCTCTCAGCAGAAAAAAAGAGTCAGGTTGCCTACTTCTGTCTCTTTACTGTACTTCCTGCGTAGCAAACAGAACATGCTATTTTCAGTCTTTGTTTCCAGTTATACAAAGTAAGCTGGTGGTTTTGTAGAGATTCTAGGCAGTGGCTTCCTTCTTCTGTTTTGCCATATGATAGATTTCTTTTTTTATCTTTTTGGTTAAAAAAAATGAAACAGAAAACCTGTCTTTCAGGTATGTTAATGCCAAAGGATATTTTGAAGATGTGGCAAATGCAATGGAAGAGGCAAAAGAAGAAATATTTATCACAGATTGGTGGTTAGTATATGTCCCTGGGGAGTTGGAGATCTCTGTTTTTAGGAATATACAACAGTGTTGTACTGTTCTAGAATCATACATTAAGAAAGACAGCAGTATTCACAGATGTTTTGGTCAAAGTCCCAACTAATTAATTATAGTAGCCTCCACTGAAAGGTCTTTTCAAAAAAACCTCACATCCATATATATATTGTAAAAATATTTAGTTTGAGCAATTTTGTTTTTGTTTTCCCTTTTGGAAGCAAATAACCAATATTTATTATAGTAAAGATTATTTTGCAATGCAAATGCAGCTGTAGAGATAATGGAAAATAGTCTTCCTTGGATATCTTCCATGATGTTGGTATGTCTGTCACAAGGTCCAATGAATACACTTCCTCTGAATTGTCCCTTTGAAAATGGAATATTTCCATTTACCTATTAGTATTAAAATATCCTTTGTAATGACTAAGCCTGGTTAGCTTTTCTAGAGATGCATCAGATTTCAACTTTCTAATCCCCTTTAAAATCATCCATGAGAGTTAAAATGCTAATTAAAGCCATTGCAAGTCTCTTGTATTTAAAATTCACTTAGCTCTAGGGAAATTTTACTCCTGGAGTAGGTGTAGACCTTGTAGTATGACTTTAGTTCCAATAACCCATCTGCCTGGATGGTTAAAACCCATTGCTGATGCTAACATTTCCTACAATGGAAATGAAAATGTCTAAGATATGTTTTCCTTCTAAGAACTGAGTTGCTTGAAATGCTCCTCCCACCCCCATTTTCCCCTATCCTATTTCTTTCCAAATGCTATCTTTATTGAACTATGAAAATAGCGTCATAATTCATTTCCTCCTAATTCTAGGTTTTGGGGGGAAAGGAGAGTAATTAGGAATGTGAACTCATCTTTTTCTACTGTTTTGCCTCACTGATGAGGAGATGTTTAAGTCTAGGGCATGCTTTCCCAACCTTAGCACTACTGACATGTGGAGCCAGATAATTCTTTATTGCGGGGGCTTGTTCTTTGTATTGTGGGGTGTTTAGAACCATCAGCATCTCTGGCTTTTGTCCACTTGATGCCAGTAGCAAGGTTCCAGTTGAGATAACCATAATATCTTCAGACGTCATCAAATGTCCCCTGGGGCGCACAGTCCCTCTTGGTTGAGAACCATTGATCTAAAGTCAGCAGATAAGGCTTGTGGTAATCAGCATGTCTGTGCTTCTATTTATTTTCACATCTAGGAGAAGCTTAATCTTGGTCCTTTTATTCTTGCCAAATTTTATCTCTTCAAGTCAGCTACCAGAAATAAAAGAAAGTTTTGGACTTAGGAGCTATTTCTTTGATTGAATACTTTCTACACACTTAGGAGAATAGGTTCAAGCTTAATGTAGTAGGTGTGTTCCTTTAAAAAGTATTTCTGAAAGTTTGACTAGGACATGAAAGAGACTGTAAATTGCGTTTCCACTGAGTCCATATTATCATGTTTTACACAAGCAAATAATGTATGTTTTGAAGGTTCTGAATATTGAAATATAGGCTCTCATTTAAACATCTAGAGATGGAACGTTGAATGTTTCTTCTGTCAGAAAAAACAAAAAGAATCAACAGGTTATTTCTTTTTCGTGACTGTGCTAGGATAACATCTTATTGCAACACTCTCTGAAATAAAACCTTTGCAGAAACTTCCCTCAAAACAAGTGAAGAAAATTCTTGTACAAGTATATTGCAAAAGTGAGCATTCAGAAACTTTATCACACCCTGATATATCTGGATTTGAGAGAATGAAAAGCATAGTGAGAGGATGCACATGCCCTTTAGAAGCTTCTAATCTAAATCAAGAGACATCATATACATGAGTGAAAACTGTGTTACTCTTTTTTTGAAACAATTAATATGCAAGCAAAGGCAGATTTGAGCAATCTCCGGGAGTTGGTGATGGACAGGGAAGCCTGGTGTACTGCAGTTCATGGGGTTGCAAAGAGGCAGATTTAATGAAATGAGAAACAACCTGGGACCTAGAAGTGCTTAGCTCTTTTGTTCGTTAATTCATTTAACCACCCATTCTTTCATTTGTTAATTTATTCACTCATTCGTTTCTGAAATACTTAATGAGCAGCCACTATGTGACAGGCACATGTCCAGAATGATGAATGAAAAGCAGCCCCTACCCTGGACAATATACAGTCAGGAAATTATGTGCAGAACAGATTAGGGCCAGCTCAGTGGTGAAGTCACTCAGTCATGTCCGACTCTTTGTGACCCCATGGACTGTAGCCTACCACGCTCCTCCGTCTATGGGATTTTCCAGGCAAGAGTACTGGAGTGGGTTGCCATTTCCTTCTCCTGGGGATCTTCCCGACCCAGGGATTGAACCCTGGTCTCCAATGGGAGGAGCCTGGTAGGCCCCTGTCCATGGGGTCGCAGAGAGTCGGACATGATGGAGCGACTTTGCTTCTTCACTTCAGTGGTGAAGATCAGCATAGCAGAAGGCACAGGGTGAGGGTGGGGTGGAGGAAGCATGGAGGAAGGGGCAGTGACTGAGTCTGCAGGAGCTGTGGAAGCTTCACAGGAGAGGAGGCTGGCCTGAGTCCTGGGTGATGGCGCTGTCCAGATAAAGACAGGTGAATATTTTAGGCAGAGAGGTAGTAAGTTATATTTAGAATTTTATTTAAATAATTCAATAAGAAAAGGTAGGAAAGAAGAGAGAGGAGAGTTGCAGCTTAAGTCGAAAAATGAAAGTGAAAGTCACTCAGTCGCATCCGACTCTTTGTATAACCATGGATTATATAGTCCATCACATTCTCCAGCCCAGAATACTGGAGTGGGTAGCCTTTCCCTTCTCCAGAGGATCTTCCCAACCCAGGAACCCAGGTCTCCCACATTGCAGGTGGATTCTTTACCAGCTGAGCCACAAGGGAAGCCCTAAGTGGAAGTTAGGGTTATTATTTTGTGCAACTTTTATTTCAGTAGTCAATAGAAGACTGATTGATAGGTAGGTAGGTAGATAGATGGATGGATGAAAATACTGAGATGAATACATAATGTATTCCTGTGGATTATGACCCCAAAATTTCAAAAGCTTCTGACTTTCAACAGGCTGGCAAACATTTTCTGTAAAGAGCCAGAAAGTAAATATTTCCGTCATTTCAGGTCACATATAGTCTCTGATGCATAGTCTTGTTTGTGCAAGTGTTTGTGTGTTCAACAAACCTTTTAAAATGTTAACAGCTCATGGGCCATACTAAAACAGGCCATAGACAAAATTTGGTTCATGGTGCATAATTTCATAACCCTTATCTTAGAAAGTAAATTCAAGTTATTGTATCATATCAATACTAAGAACGACTTTCACTAAGAAACTGTCAATCTGTTTTCTGAACTGCATATACTAAGAATGTTTGAGAATTTCATCCCTCCTCATCATTGCAAGCACTTGCTGTTCTTAGTCTTTTTTGTTGTTGTTCAGTCACTAAGTCGTGTCTGACTTTTTGCATCACCATAGACTGCAGCACGCCAGGCTTCACTGTCCTTCACTGTCTCTCGGAGTTTGCTCAAACTCATGTCCGTTGAGTTGACGATGCCATCCCACCATCTCATCTTCTGTTGCCCCCTTCTCCTGCCCTCAATTTTTCCCAGCATCATTCTTTTTTAATATTAACCATTCCAAAGGGTATTCAGTAGTCTCTCGTGATTTTAATTTGTATTCAGTCAGTTCAGTTCAGTTCAGTCACTCAGTCGTGTCCAACTCTTTGCGAACCCACGAATCGCAGCACACCAGGCCTCCCTGTCCATCACCAACTCCTGGAGTTTACTCAAACTCATGTCCATCGAGTTGGTGATGCCATCCAACCATCTCATCCTCTGTCGTCCCCTCCTCCTCCTGCCCCCAATCCCTCCCAGCATCAGGGTCTTTTCCAATGAGTCAGCTCTTCGCATGAGGCGGCCAAAGTATTCGAGTTTCAGCTTCGGCGTCAGTCCTTCCAATGAACACCCAGGACTGATCTCCTTTAGGATGGACTGGTTGGATCTCCTTGCAGTCCAAGGGACTCTCAAGAGTCTTCTCCAACACCACAGTTCAAAAGCATCAATTTTTTGGCGTTCAGCTTTCTTCACAGTCCAACTCTCACATCCATACATGACCACTGGAAAAACCATAGCCTTGACTAGATGGACCTTTGTTGGCAAAGTAATGTCTCTGCTTTTTAATATGCTATCTAGGTTGGTCATAACTTTCCTTCCAAGGAGTAAGCGTCTTTTAATTTCATGACTGCAATCACAAATCTGCAGTGATTTTGGAGCCCCCAAAAATAAAGTCAGCCACTGTTTCCACTGTTTCCCCATCTATTTGCCATGAAGTGATGGGACCAGATGCCGTGATCTTAGTTTTCTGAATGTTGAGCTTTAAGCCAACTTTTTCAACTCTGCTCTTTCACTTTCCTCAAGAGGCTCTTTAGTTCTTCTTCACTTTCTGCCATAAGGGTGGTGTCATCTGCACATCTGAGGTTATTGATATTTCTCCTGGCAATCTTGATTCCAGCTTGTGCTTCCTCCAGCCCAGCGTTTCTCATGATGTACTCTGCATAGAAGTTAAATAAGCAGGGTGACAATATACAGCCTTGACGTACTCCTTTTCCTATCTGGAACCAGTCTGTTGTTCCATGTCCAGTTCTAACTGTTGCTTCCTGACCTGCATATAGGTTTCTCAAGAGGCAGGTCAGGTGGTCTGGTATTCCCATCTATTTCAGAATTTTCCACAGTTTATTGTGATCTACACAGTCAGAGGCTTTGGCATAGTCAATAAAGCAGAAGTAGATGTTTTTCTGGAACTCTCTTGCTTTTTTGATGATCCAGCAGATGTTGGCAATTTGATCTCTGGTTCCTCTGCCTTTTCTAAAACCAGCTTGAACATCTGGAAGTCCACAGTTCATGTATTGCTAAAGCCTGGCTTGGAGAATTTTGAGCATTACTAGAGTGTGAGATGAGTGTAATTGTGCGGTAGTTTGAGCATTCTTTGGCATTGCCTTTCTTTAGGGTTGGAATGAAAACTGACCTTTTCCAGTCCTGTGGCCACTGCTGAGTTTTCCAAATTTGCTGTATGTCTTTTCATGGTAAGCATATTTTCCTGTGACTTTTGGATATTTGTTTAGCTTTTTTTGGAGGCACGTTCAAATCTTACTTTTGTTCTTTTTTTATTGGATTGTCTTCCTATTACTGAATTGTAGAAGATCTTTATACATTCCAGTTACAATTTACTCCAGTTCATTCTGGCCTCAGTGTTTTCTGATGAAAAATTCATGGTCATTTGGTTTATTGTTCCCCTCTTAAATAATGCATTCTTTTTCTTCTGAGTGCTTTTAATATTTTCTTCCTGTCATTAGGTTTCAGCAGTTTGATTGTGGTGTTTGAATTTATCCTGTTTGGAGTTCACTGAGTTTCTTGAATCTGTAGGTTTATGTCACTCATCAAATTTGAGAAATTTTCTGCCATCGTTTCTTCAAACTTTTTTCCTGCATTTCCCTCTTTCTCTTCTTTTTCTGAGTCTCTGATGACACAAATCAGTATCTTTTTGTATTGTCCTATGGGTCTTTCAGGCTTTGTTAATTTTTTAAAAAATCTTTTGTTACTCAAATTGGATAATTTCTCTTTATCTCTCTTTAAGTTCACTGATTCTTTTCTTTGTCACCTCTGTTCTAGTGACCCTATTCACTGAGAGTTTGATTATTGTAGTATTTTTCAGCTTGAAAATTTCTCTTTGGCTTTTATTTATATCTTTATTTCTTTGCTGAGACTTTTTGACTATATTCATTTTAAGAGTGTTCACCCTTACTTGTTGAAATATTTTTATAATATCTAGCAAAGAATTATATTAAATGATTCCAGCATATAATTTTGGAATTGGCATTTGTTGAATGGCTTTCCTGCAAGTTGAGATTTTTCTGATTTTTTTTTTGTAATTTGGTATGCCAGGTACTTTTTATTGTATTCTGGAAGCTTTAAATATTATGACTCTGGGTCTTGTTTAAATCTTACAGAAAATGCTGGTATTTCTGTTTTAGCAGGAAAGTGGTCCATTAGGTCCATGCAGAATGTTCCAACTAGTCTTCTATCTGTGTGTCTTTAGTGACATCTTTCTTTTTATAGTCTTTGCAGTGCTGTTTAGATCTGTTCCCCATGTTCTCCACCTAATGGCCAATTTGGGCAGTGATTTATTTCTTATTTCAGTTCTCAAATTCTTCTATATAATATTTAGGATCAAATCTATGTGTGGGCAGCTTGGGAGTGAGCTAGAAGTTCATAAACAACTTTATATAGCATTGCTTTTCTGAGCTCCTCTCTCTCCATGATCTACCCACCACTTGTGGGTTGCCTGTTGCTTCCCTTTTTAGTCCTCCGGCTATTGATAGAAATGTGCCCTGCTCTGCTACACAGTTTCTGCAATGAAACTTTGTATCCAGAGCCAAGCAATGAATATTTGTATTGTCCTCTTGGAACCACATTTCTTCCACTGGAAGGGAAAATTCCACTTCCTCGGAGTTTTTGACGCTTGTGGGCCCTTCCCTGCCACCCCTACCACTGCCAGAAGATCCCACTCTTCCTTTCCTCAAGCCTGAACCAGAGGACTTCTGAGGTTCTCTCTGCCTGTGCCAATGCCCATTTCCAGTTCTCTTCCCAGCTGAGAAATCAGAGGGAAAAGAACAGTAAAACCACTCCTCACTACAAGATATGTCAAGAACAAATATGTTCTTCTTTCTCAATATTAAGTCTTCCAATTCATGAATACTGTATATCTCTCCATTTTTTTTTAGATCTTAAATTTTCTCGTCAGTATTTGTACTTTCCACATACTTGCACTTATCAATAAGTAATTCATGTTTTTTATGTTTTTGTAAATGGTATTTTTAAAAGTTCATGTTCCATTTATTTGCTGCCAGCGTATAGAAATACAGTTGATTTTTTAATACTGATCTTACCTACTGCAGTCTTGCTTAGTTCACTTACTAGTGCGAGTAACTGTCTTGTAGATGCCTTAGGATTTTTCCCCATAGATGAGTGTGTGATGTGTGAATAATGACAGTTTTCCTTTTTCCTTTATGATCTGTATGCCTTGTATTTCTTTTTCTCTTCCTTTTTCCTTATTGCCTTGACTAGCGTCATCAGTAAAATGTTGAATAGAAGTAGTGAGAATGGACATCTTTCTTGTTCTCAGTGTTAGATGAAAACCTTTCAGTCTTTTATTACATGCTTTAGGTAGATTTTTAAATAGGTGCCTTTTCTTACTTTGAGGAAATTCCTTTCTACTTAAAATGTATTGAGAGTTTTTATTCTAAATGGGTATTGAATTTTGTCAAGACTTTTTTCCGCATATATTGATACAATCTTTCTGTTTTCTCTTAATGTGCTGAATTATATTGATTGATTTTCAACTTTTAAACCAACTTTGCATTCTTAGGAATAATCCCATTTTGTCGTGATCCTTTTTAATAAGTTGTGAAGTTTTGGTAGAGATTTTTACCTCTGTGATCGTTAGGGATATTGTACTTAATATTTTCTTTTCTTAGATTTTCTTTGATTGGTTTTCATATTAAGATAATGTTAGCCTCATTATGTGAGTAAGTGCATGTTTTTCCTGCCTTTGTTTCCTGAGTGAATTTTGGTAGAAATGGTATTATTTATTCCCACAAAAATAATCAACTCCCCTTTTCTTTTTCAATCTAGCCAGTTTGTCGTAATTTATTAATCTTTCAAGGTTTTATTAATCTTTCAAAGAATTAGATTTTGGCTTTATTGAGTTTATTTTTTTTTCTGTTTTATGTTGCATTAAGGTCTATTCTTATCTATTATTTCCATTCTTCTTACTTTTTCTTAATTTATTCTTTTTTCTATTTTTCTTAAGATGAAAGTTCTGATGATTTATTTTAAACATTTTCTTTCTCATATGAGCATTTAAAACTATAAAATCTTCTAAGAAGTGCCTTTACTTAGAAGTACTTTTTAACATCTCTGAATTTGGAATGCATCTCACACTCAATAACGTCTTATAGATGTCATCATTTTTTCTTTCTTACTGGTACACACAGTAATATGCATCTTACATTCACTGTTGTCCGAAACCCAGTGAAATGTAGTATTACACAATTCTTTTGAATTTTGCTTAGCTAATAATTACTTAAGATTATTGTTAAGATCCTGACATAATGATGCGTGTGAGTCATAGCTATACTGTACTTGCCATTGTTTATGCTTTGTTTATAGCATGACTATCATTTTTCATAGCATGACTACTTTTATCTTTTAATATATTATGCTCAAAATCGAGGTTTCCTTGAGAGCCTGCCTAAGATCCTCCAAAGTATCTAGTAGAATCCTCTGCATACAGGGTGCACAGTGTTTTTAGATTTTAATAAAAGGTGATAATGACTTAATTGCAGAGTATAGACCTGAAAATGCCCCCCACACTGAAGCCCTCTGAGCCCATAATTAATGTGTACATTGAAAATTGCAAGCATGTATATGTTGTTGGGTATGTCCTACTTTCAGTGAACTAGCAGTGCTCAATGACACACTTTTCTATTTAAAACAGATTTGTTTTTAATTCATCTTAGATCTCTTCCTGTCAGTTGCTGTATTTTTTGTTCAAGTTGTTTCCTATTTTAAACTAAATATGTAAATATTTATACTGTATACACCCCTCTATTGTCTGTTTTCTTATTTATCTTATCCAATACAAGTTTCTTTTAGATACTTTTTCTCTGGATTTTTATTTTCTCTAACTGAATTTAGTAGGGCGTAAAATTGTTTCTTTTAATCTCCTTAGCTCCTTAATACCCTGTGGTTTTCCCATGCTTCGAAGACCCCCTGGCAAGGCACTGTTTCACCCTAGTGTTCTGTAAGACTTTGATCCTTACACAGTTTACCCTGCTCCTTCAGGTCTAGCATTTCAGCAGATGAAACTTTATTGTTTTTTTGTTTGTTTTTCCCATTACAGAGGAGTTACACTACTTACCAGTTTAAGTCAGGCAATGACTTTGAACCTAACCCCGAGGGAAAAAGTGACTCTCCTGTACTGTGCTGCCCATGGCACTACTATGAAGAACCCAGGGGTCCATTCTCACAATGGGAAAAGCTTACCTATCAGCAAGGCCGCCGTCTTCCCTGTTCAGAAAGCCCAGGTTCCCATGGACACTGCTCCTTGGCATAGGAAGTCAGTGTTCATGTTTATCAATTAGAACACTTTTGGCCTGGGTTGCTAGAATACTCAACTAAAAGTAACGTAAACAATTAGGATTTATTTGTCTCATTGAATGAGAATTCTAAAGTTAGACAGTACTAGGGACTTCCCTGGTGGTCCAGTGGTTAAGACTTTGCCTTCCAAAATGCAGGGGGTGTGCGTTTGATGTCTGGTCAGGAAGCTGAGATTCCCACATGCCTCATAGCCAAAATCCAGTACATAAAACAGAAGCAATGTGGTAACAAATTCAATGAAGACTTTAATAATGGTCCACATCAAAAAAAAAAATCATTAAAGTTAGGCAGTACTAGAGTTGGTGAAGTTCTCCAGTGATGTTAGGGTGGTGGCTTTACCTTTAGAATTCCAGTGTGGCTGCCACTATCTAAGCATCATGGCCCCACACAACATCCATCCCAGAGCCACTTTCCCTGGGGTTTTGCGTGTGTGCCCGTGTGTCTCTTCCTCTCATGAGAGGAAGAACTTTTCTATTTACCTCCTCATACATCTCACTGTCTGTGTACTTCCTCATATATCTCATTGTGCAGGATTGTGTTATTTTATAAACTGGAGCTGAACACAAATCTGAGGAAGCAATTATTCAGAATATTCATATTCAGTCATGGGAGGTAGGCCCTGATACCAAGGAAGGAAAAGGTGGACAATGGTCGCTGAGCAGACAGTCAGTGGTATCTGCAAGTGTGTGTATGTATGATATGTGAGCAACAGAAAAATCGAGACTTCCTTTTTTTTTGGATAAACGTTGTTGTTCCAGTTTGAAGTTGTACGTGGACTCATAGAGAACTTTGGGGGACCTGCCACGGTGGAGGATGGTAATGGCATTTGGGCTAAAATTGCCGTTGCGTCCTATGACACAGTCAGAACTGAATATTTTGTTTTCGTTTCCTGAAATCTTGGTTTCGTGATTTCAGGTTGAGTCCAGAAATCTTCCTGAAACGTCCGGTGGTTGAAGGAAATCGTTGGAGGTTGGACTGCATTCTTAAGCGAAAAGCAGTATGTACTTTACTAACATGCTGATATAATTTTTTAAATGTTTATTGCCTCTGAAATGCCTTTTTTTAAAGCCCTTCATATACACTTATAAGACTTTTCTTTTAGAATTTGACAAAAAATAGAATACTTACTGTTTTCAAGTCCATTTTATTATGGTTTTTTTTTCCCCATTACTGTTGAAACATAGCTATTTTCACCTAATTCACAGCATGAATTATATTAGCAACTCTGTTCTTTTTGTTTTATAATCAGTTATGGGCAGTTAATTTTATAGGCAAAAATTGTAATGAAAATCCATCGTTGAATAATAAATGATAAAATGAAACACAGCGTTTTATTTTTTTTCACTATTTGTCATTTGAGCCAAAGACAAAGTCATCTGAGAATAATTTCAGTCAGATGGGTTCAAGCTGATGTTGAAGAACATCAAAGGAGAGTCATAAAAAACCAGTGGTTTCAGTTTGGAAACAGTTTATGGTAAATTGACACTATAGATTCTGGGACAGTATTGAATGTGCTCTTTTTGTTATAAAAAGTAAATAACTGGAGCAGTATAGGCTCATCAATGACTACTTTGCATTCATATTTCTAATGAATTTTTGGGCTTAGCAATAAAGAATCTGCCTACAATGCTTGAGACGTGGGTTCAATCTCTGGGTTGGAAAGATCCCCTGGAGAAGGAAATGGCAGCCTACTCCAGCATTTTTGCCTGGGAAATTCCATGGACAGAGGAACCTTGTAGGCTACAGTCTGTGGGGTCACGAAAGACTTGGACATGAGTTAGTGACTAAAACAACAGAAAACAATAACAATGAACCTTTTTATGTGGTTGACCCTCAAGTTAAACTAAGTTGAATTAGAATAGATCTAGATTTGTTCTTAATCATGTCCAAATTAGGGAGTGCTAGCCTTTTTACTTGAAGAAGGAAATGGCAACCACTCCAGTGTTCTTGCCTGGAGAATCCCAGGGATGGGGGAGCCTGGTGGGCTGCCATCTATGGGGTCGCACAGAGTCGGACATGACTGAAGTGACTTAGCAGCAGCAGCCTTTTTACTGGGCTGCCCTGGTGGCTCGGTGGTTAAAGAATTCGGCTGGCAATACAGGAGACATGGGTTCAATCCCTGGGTCAGGAAGATCCCCTGGAGAAGGAAATGGCAACCTACTCCAGTATTCTTGCCTGGATAATCTCATGAACAGAGGAGCCTGGCGGGCTACAGTCCGTGGGGTCACAAAGAGTCAGACTTGACTTAGTGACTAAACAACAACAGCAGTGCAAAGCCTTTTTACTATTATTTGAAATTGTCTTAGGACTTCCCTGGTAGCTCAGACGGTAAAACGTCTGCCTACAATGCAGGAGACCCGGGTTCAATCAAAATTCTGTCATTAAACATTCAAGCAGAATTTGCAGATCCTAAGTAATTGAGGTTAGCATTTTCTATTTCTCACAGCCATCACTCATTTCTTTTTTCCCATCCTCTACATTCCCCTACCCCTTTCCCCACTCACCTTTCCCTCTTCTTTCAATGTCTTTTCCCCATGCATTTAATTTAGGATATCCAGAGGTAAGTATAGGCACTCTTCACTGCTGATGTTAAAAGGAAAAGAAGTTGATTTCAGACACATGTTCTGCCAAAGCATCATTTTCTAGGCTAGTTTATCTGTTATCTCAATAGACTTCCATTCACAAAATTGGAAATTCTAGTCTTACATGTATTTGCATATTCATTAAATAATCCCGCATACAGATACGAGTGTGTCCTCTGCATCTGGTCCTATGCTAATTACTAAGGATGTCATGTGTGTGACTAGGATCCCATCCCTGCCCCTGGAGGGCTTGCTGAAGGACTCACATCCTGGGCTCAGTCCTAGGCTTACCAAACGTCTTTCTACATATTGAATGGGCTATAACTTTCTCCATGTTTCGCTCTGTGAAATAGCACCTTTCCCATTTCTCCTCCAGAAATAAACTCCAGAAATTCCACTCTAATACATTTTTCCAGTTTTGCCCTTCCAGTCATCAATCGTACTAATAAATCTTCTCTTCTTGTGCTTTACTCTCTTAGGTTTCATGTGACATCTTTCTGTTGAATGCCTCCTATGTTAGGGCACTGGCTAATCATATGGGGGTGTACAAAAATGAAAGACACGATTCTTGACCTGAAGGAGCTTTAAAGATCTGTGTAGAAGTCAGCAGGGTACAGAGACAGTGCCAAGATTCAAAGCAGGAGGGAGAGCATTGGGTGGGTCTGGCGTGGAAGCCCCTTACAACATGAGGGGTTTAGAGCATTTAAGATGGGCCAAAAATTTTAACGGAAGAGATTTCTAGGTACAGGAACTGTGATGAGGAAGCATTCTGGAGGCAGGAATTCTAAGTCCTTGTCAATCACAGTGAGGTGACAGGGTTGATGACATACGAGTGTTAGCATATGTAGGATGGGGCATCAAGCTGAAGAAGCAGCTGGGATGGGGAGGCTTTGGAACCAAGCCAGTGGTTTGAACTTCATGGAAAAACAGTGGGGAACTATTGTTAGGGGATGTGATGGACGAAGGGTGAGCTGATCAAAATGGTGTGTTGGTAGGGTGACTGTGGTAGAGAAAGAAAGTGGGAAGAACCCAGGATCGGAGAGCTACATTTTAGATCATGTGACTATGAGGTACCTGCAGGACACCTAAGTATATGCCAGAAAGCTAGTAATTTTTTCCAGAGCGGGATTCAGGAGGAAGATCCTACAAGCCTGGTCCTCCACTCCATGTTAGCTGGCCTGTGTTTGTTTATTCCCCTCAGCGTACCTGTCCAGGTCCCTTTTCACCACTGTCATGATTTCTCTTTGCTTTTATGGCCCATGAACCCTGTGAGGTATCAGGTGAATACCATGGCCAAATAAATATTACTGACTGATAATGGTGCTTAGTTTCAATTTCGTCTGCTTTTTTGAAACTTGTAATTTTTAAATTACATGTAATGATTTTTTAGATCTCCTAAGGAAAGAGTAATGCTATTAAATATTAATTTCTCAGTGGTACATTTAATAGAATTTCTCTTCCCTAATCCAGCTACACCATATTATTAAATTTTTAACACTCAGATCATTCCAAATTGACATTTCATATGCTCATAAACACTGCGGTACATACATAATTTAGTTTCTGAAAACCACTAGCTTCACAAAGTACTGGGTTGAAATAGCATTTATTCTTGCATTAATGGATCCCAGAGGTCCACAAGGTTGAATGAAATGAATTCTTTTTTTCTTCTATCCGATTGTGCCACTCTTTGGGGAGAAATTTAGTGTCTCTACTTTATAGCCAACAATAGGCAAACATCTTTTTCAATGGCTGTTTCTGAGGGGAAAAATACAATATTTTGTTTCTCTGATAGTAACCAAGTTGATATTTTCCTGTTTCTTTGGTCTCCTGTTATGCCCTGTCATCATTTAAAATAATTTAAACCGATGTTGAGAGACAGACTGTTTACAACTGAAAGCAGCATCCCAGGGTTTGTACAGTTCTGAATTTATTGTACTAAGAGGTAAGATACATTGCATCACGCTCATGGTAACTGCATCCCTGTATCCAGTTTGTATATTTTAACCACAGAAATGCGTGATATTTTGGATGAGAACTGCACCAGAAGATTCTTCAAGTGCAGCAATCTGTAGAACTATAGAACCTTCATTCTCAGGGGGTATTTTGTCATCAAGTTAGTTTCTTTCTGTCCTGGACCACAGAGCACATTCTAAAGTTGCAATCAGGGACCAAAAGCAGGGAAGGATGTCCAGGTTCATCAAACGAGATGAATAATCACATCACTGAACAGAAAAATCAAAGAGAATCTTATCAAAATAGTGGGCTAGAAGGGTGAAATAGGGAAGGAGGGATGGGATCTTCAACCTTAAGGACTGTGCTTTAAACAAAATTGTCTTGGAAAGGAAAAAAAAAAAGGCTTATGAGCACTTGTGCAGTTACCTACCAGTGCTGCTTGCATTTCAATGGTGAGGATATGATTCCCTTTTATCCTTTACTTTTCATTTTCTTAAAATATTACAGACTGTCCATCCCTGCGGTGCTGCTCCCCAGGGAAGTCCTTGACAGGTGATAAAATTAGTGATTGCTCTGGGGGGGAGGGGTGTTAGCTAAGCTGTCTTTAGGCAGTGAACCCAGTTGACTACATTTAGAAAATATTTTGACCACTGTGCTTTGAACAATCAGAGAAAAAGCTGGCTCAGAAACAAAATCTCTTGATTTCAACTATAAACATTTTTTATTCTTCATTTTCTTCACATGCATTTGTATGTGTAAAGCACCTAAAAGTTCACACTGTTTATAGTATTGTATCTGTTCTACTTGATGAAAAATGAATTAGAAAAGAAGATAGAACTTTTATCTTTTTAAAGTCAGGTGTCATAAAGTTTATTGTGTGGAATCCTTGGGTTAGCTGACTTCAGCAAAGATAAGAAACATGACATTGAAATGTGAGAAACAATCAAGCCCAGGGCCATCTGTTTTCCCACTTAGCCTATTAATACTTTCCTTCTGAGCAAAAGGTAATTTCCCCTAGAGTCACTGAAAGGCTTTGGTAAAACATCAGATTCTTCAAAAGAATTATTTTTAAATTACAGAATTAACATCAGTCCTTTTGTTTCTGATTTGGCTTTCACTGTGTGCAACTATCCCCATATTTTGTGTAAGTCTGCGCTTTTAGGACCCAACAAATGCCTTCATTCCCAGGGGATATATTTTGCTTTTACTTCGCCCTTTATAGTTGAGAGTTTATGATAGTGTTGTAATGCCTTGACCAAAAGAAGAGGAATTTATTTCCTTTTTATCACAAGAATCTTGTCACTAATCAACTGTTTATTGTGGGCATGACGTAAGTAAACAATTGTAAACCAGACTACATAAAAATGAACTTTTATGTTTAATTGTTTCCTTATTAGTCATTTCTATTTAAGCTAAGATGACTTAAAAGTCTGTATCCTATTTCCTATAGGTTAATTTATTTCAATGAGGAAAGACACAGCAAAGAAGGAAATGTCAGGTATTAGTAGATGGAGGATAATATCAGTACTATAATCCATTAGTGCCAGCATCTCTATTATTTTAAAAAATCCATTCGTTATGCAGATAAATGGAAATTTATAAGATTCACTCCAGTTCCTAATTTGCAACTACTGTCCTTCATGAATAATAATCTCATAAGCCTAAGAAGTAAAATTTCATCCATTTTAAAACAAATGAACCGTGATGAGAGATGTCAGGTGTAATGTTCTATAATTTAGGTTGAAATTGGGGGTTTTAAACTCTATATTGCATCATTCAGTGGGAGGATATTTTTTAAACTATTACTCATTGCTGAATCCTAAAATATTTAAATAGAAAAGTATATCTGAAGAGTAGAAGAGAAAAATAAAATAATGTTCTAGTTTTCATTTAGAGCACTCACTGACCAGATCATTGGAAATTAATCTGTTCACTTCCTGCCTTTAATTAATTAATCCTTTCAGTTATTTCTTTACTTAAGTCTGTACTTTCATACTTGATTACAATAATAGTTGCATAATGTAATAAATGATAAGCAAGTTCCAAAAGTCAGTTGTTAACCAGAGAAATAAAATAACATATGAATTTTTAATCCTGTTTTTTTCAGAGCAAGAATGATTTTCTGCTGGTACTCAGATTTCCTTAATGCAGTTCAGAATGTAAATCAGGTGTATCCCTTCAGAAATATGACACTTTTCAGATATTATTAACACCAAGTAAGACTAAGTTAGTATTTTGAAGCGATGTGTTATTCTAAAGGATTTAGGGGCTAAAATATGCTCCTTAGTATTGTCAGAGCAACACTAGGGAATTGTAAACATATTTGGTTTACTTTAAGGTTTTATATCTTGCAAACTAAAAATGTTAACTCCTATGTTTTTTTTACATTTTTGTAACATTGCAAAAATGTCCAGTTGTTATAATTTGATGTGTTCAATCCAGTAAGTCTTCTTAAATTTGTGATTCAAATGTCCATTATGAAAAATGCCTAAATACCATGGATTATATTTAAACTATAACAAAATTATTATTCATCACTATAGTTAATTAGATACACCTGCATCTGTAATACTCTAGAAAAGATTATGGAAAACTTCTTGCCTTTAAATCTGTAGCATATTAAATGTCTATGTGTAGCTACAGTATCCTATATGTATATATGTTTCAGAATGGTTTCAGAGCTGCTAGGTATAGAAAATGCAAATTCAGTGTTGCAGACTACACAGCAATACTGAGGATGCAAACCTGAAAAGTAAAAAAATGATATAAGAAATGAGGATAATAATATAGAGCTTCCTGGAGGAGCTGTATGTTAATGGAGGAACCATGTAAGAGGACAGGGAGAGGGGAGAACATTCCAGTGTCAGGCAAAATTAACCATAAGCTAAGACCTTGTCACTACCTAGAACTAAGAGAGAAAAATAATGGTACTTTCTATACTACCAGCTGTTGGACATTCTTTTTGATGGTTAATATTAATAATAAATATTATTTGCATAGCATATTAAAGTTTACGAGTCACTTTTGATTCAGTATGACCTTCACAATGGCTTTGTCTATTTTCCTTTAGGTCCAAGGTCTAGGGACAGATCAATGTTGATTTGTGGGCTGCTGCTAAAACTCAGGGGTTTTTGATTGTTAGAGAAGCTGACTTCTGAAGAAGTCATTTCAGTGGTGAAATAGGCCTTAATGATTTAACTATGGGTGAAGAGTATGAACCAACACATTCCTTTCTAAAGACTGAGAAATGTTTTTCCACTGAAATAATTTTTAATAAAGAAAAAAATCTATGAAAATACCCCCAGAAACATTTAAGGCTTGTTTAGCATATTTTATCATCAAAGTTTTAAAAAACACTGTTATTTCAACTCATTGTGGTATGGTAAAAACAAAAAGAAGACCCAATTCTGTAACAATAAATCAGATCAAAACTTTCCTCTAATGTCAAGTGTTTGGAGATGTTCAAAGGTGTAAGACTATCAGACATTTTTAGTATTTAAAGTTGCAGTTTCAACATTCTGGTTGTAATTAGTCAAATATTGACTCAGTATGCATAGAATGGAAAGGAGGTAGCTTTTTATTTTTTATATTTGTGTCTTAATTTACACATACATTTCAGCTCCTTCTGTTGCAGTTTTCATTAAATATTTTATTATACTTGTTTATAGGAAAAATTTTTAGAAAATACAATGCCCAGAAAGGAAGAAGAAAAAGAAAATCATAGCATACTTCCAGAAATTCTTATTTTTCTCTGTGTTTTTTTCTTGTGACAGCAACAGGGGGTAAGGATCTTCATTATGCTCTACAAAGAGGTGGAACTCGCCCTTGGAATCAATAGTGAATACAGCAAGAGGACTCTGATGCGTCTACACCCCAACATAAAGGTATTTGGGTCATCTTGCTGAAAAATGTTTCTTCTTTATTATTCTACAGTTTTCAGATATGTTTTGAGCAGTGGCAATCTTTGGAATTCCCTCATGTATATTTTGAGTAAATAGTACTATGAACTTTATGGGCTTCCCAGGTGGTGCTAGTGGTAAAGAATCCACCTGCCAATGCAGGAGATGCAAGAGACATGGGTTCAATCCCTGGGTCAGGAAGATCTCCTGGAGTAGGAAATGTCAACTCACTCCAGTATTCTTGCCTGGAAAATTCCATGGACAGAGGAGCCTGGTGGGCTATAGTCCATGGGGCTGCAAAGAGTCAGACATGACTGAGCACACATACTTTCTTATATTTCTGATTTTGATGGGATCATCAGAGTCTTATTTTGCTTCTTTTACCCTGATCATTTAGCCAAGAACATTATTCCTAGAGTTGTTTTAATATTCAAGAGCCCCATCAAGTTTCCATACTCTTCATTAAGGTTATCCTGAAACCTCTAAGATGTGAGCTCCCTGGGACATCCCTTGAATACTGATAAACACAAAAAAAGCTCCTTTAGGATTTAAAGTGCTTTCCTTAAAAGCACTTAGTAGAAAGTACTACTAAGGTGAATAAACATGATAAACAATTTGAAAAAGCCATTTGATATTTTACCAAGGACCTGAATTCTATCAGTAAATATTGCCCAGTTATTGAGATATTTCAAGACAATGAGTTAATAAATCTCTAGTAGGTTTAAAGTATATAATGATTGTATATTTTTCTTGATTAAAAGAAGATAGTCTAAGTAAATAATAACCAAAAAAAGGCAGAAGTGACTATACTAATATGGGTCAAAATAGACTGTAAATCAAAAAGGTTTACAGTAGACAAATAAGGATATTATATATTAATAAAACTTTCAGTGCAGCAAGAAAATATAACAATTTTAAGCATTTTCATACCTAATAATGACTGTCAAAATATATTATGCAAACATGGGCAAAATCAAAGGATGAAATAAAGCAGTTCTGTAATAGCTGGACACTTGAATATCACACTCTCACTAATGGGTTGGCATATACATGTCATGGAATATTATTCAGTCTTAAAAAGTAAGGAAATTCTGACATATCTTAAATCATGTGGATGAACCTTGAAGACATTGTTCTAAGTGAAATAAGCCAGTCATAGAAAGATAGATTCCTTTTACATGAGGTACCTACAGTAGTCAAATTCACAGAGACAAAAAGTAGATGGTAGTTGCCAGGTTTTGGGGGCTTTATTGTTTAATGAGTGGAGAGTTTCAGTTTTGCAAGATGAAAAGTTCTGGAGATGGTTGTACAATATGAATATGCTTAATACCATTGCACTGTACACATAAAAAAGGTTAAAACCATAAATTTTATGTTATGTGTATTTCACCACAATAAATAATGTTGTTAAACAGTAAAACTGTCTTCAAAGTTTTTGGTACGTTTCTACTTAAAGACATACAAAAATAGGTCAGTCTGGGATGATTTAAACAGAATTCTACTTGAAAGCAAGAAGTTAATAACTTCTCAAAGTACCTTTAAAATCAAGAGCTGCCAAAACATCTATATCCCTATATCATATACTTACTACTTCAACTCAATGACTACTAAAATATCAATACACTTAGTAAAAGTTTTGTCAGAGATAGATGCTGGTTCAAAAGTTTTAGTGTTTTTTAAGTAATACCACATACAATGTAATCCTTTGGTGGGGGAAAGGGAATCTGCTATCCCACTGAGTTGACTTTTATTGAAATATGTGGCCAAATTTCAAGCTGAATGGTAGCTCCCCACAAATGTGGGGGTCCAGAATGGGCAGGGGAGTCTTGAAAAGTGGGCAGGGGAGTCTTGAAAAGTAACCAGGGATCTTCCTCTGGTAAAAACTGAGAATAAAATTAGAAGTTTGGGGATTCTTTTTGATGTATAGATATAGATAGCACATTTTAGTATTTGAGTTGTAGGAAATGCTCTCCGAGGGTGTAAACAGACCTATTTTATTATAGTATGAATATGAAAGGCATTTTACAAAGCATACTACATGTGTGGGTTTTTTTCCTCTCAAGGTGATGAGGCACCCGGATCACGTGTCGTCCAGCGTATACCTGTGGGCTCATCATGAGAAACTCGTCGTCATCGACCAGTCGGTGGCCTTTGTGGGTGGGATTGACCTGGCTTATGGGAGGTGGGATGACAACGAACACAGACTCACGGATGTGGGCAGCGTGAAGCGCGTCATCGGGGGACCGTCTCTGGGTTCCCTCACAGTTAGTAGATTTCATCTTTATGGAACTGCGTAAAAGGGACACAGTTTGTATAAGTGTGTATTAAAAGCATGACTGGTTGGCTGATGGGTTGAATGAAAGGAGGCATATTCCTGGACAGTTGAGTCCAACATAGACCTTGTTTCAAATACCACCTAAGGGGTCTGTTCGCCTCAGTTTCTTCTCTTGTAAGAAAATGAAATAGATTCGATAAGGCATTTGCTATCTCATGGTCAGTTCCTTGGGTTTCCATTTAAATTAAAGATTTAATTTCTATTTGGGGAAAAAGAAGTTCATAAAAATGTGCAGCACAATTGGACTTTAAGTAAGCAGCGTTATTACAAGTTGCTGCCAAGGTTTTTGAAATTTTCCTTCTTACAGACATATGAAAACAGGATAAGTCGGTCTGGAGACATTTAGAGAATTCTGTTTGAAAGCAGGAGGTTAATAACTCCTCAACGTACCTTTCAAATCAAGAACTGCCAAAATCTCTGTACGCCTATATTCATGTACTTATTATTTCAACTCAGATGGTTGCCAAAATATCAATACACTTATTAAAAATTTGATGGCCTCCATCTTATTTTTCTGCTGTATATGTTGGTGACTTTTCTGGGAAAATAGAGATTTAGTGGAAAGGTAATGGGGGAAATAATTGACAGAAAAATCATCGCTTACTTAATGTTCATCAGAGGAAGTTCAGTAGCTCAACAGTGAGTATAACTCATGTAATTATATCTGAAACTGAAAAGTTAATTGGCATAAAATTGCAAGAATTTGATGCAGTGAAAGAGGAACTGTAATGGACTTCCTGGTGTCCGTTTGAACGTCTTTAAACAGCTCATAAGAATCCCCCCACTGCCCTGCCGGTGACCTCACACACATTATCGTGTGTCTTTTAGGGAGCCGGCAACGTGTAAACTTTAAACTGAAATTAAAAGGCCACATTGCAACATATATTATGCAGTTTCTTTTCATTTCTCATTTCTTTTAATAATTTTCTCAGGCTGAAACAACAGAGTCTATGGAATCCTTATGCCTCAAAGATAAAAACGAATCTGACAAAGATCTGCCCATCCTGAACCCTCCGGATGATGCAACTTCAAAACTGAAAGGAATAGGAAAGCCCAGCAAGTTCTCCAAATTCAGTCTCTACAGGCAGCTGCACAGACACCATCTGCATGACACAGACAGCATCAGCAGCATCGACAGCGCCTCCAGTAAGTCATCGTCTGCCCTGGAGTTTATCTCCACGACTCTATTCCTCCAGAGCCAGACACGGGACACCTGTTTGCAGAACCATGATGCCTATAGTGGAGTCAAGCAAGCAATGCTTCAAAGTCGTTATATCATCCTATTCAGTCTCATACCATTTTGGGGCTCTGTTTAACTCATTGTAGAGGAGATTTATTGTTTTATTCACATCAGTACTCATAACACGCACAATTCATGCTTCTAATGGTCACAGAATGACTAAGCGTTTCTAAACTAATGCCAAATTATGGAGGAAAAGTATTAGGTGTACTTTATAAACTTGTCATAGCAGAGATTGCACGTCTCTTCCTGTCCAGAAATACATCAAGCTTTTGTCCTCAAACATCAGATTGTCTACATCGTGTTCATTTACTATTCTTTTCAGATTTGTCTTTAAAACACTACAGTTTCTGTGGCACAGAATTTGTGACTGATTTGATAGCCTTGCCTACTTTTAAAAATGATTGAACCTGCTTTCCGGTTTAGAAAACTTCATGTGTGTGTGTATATATTTATATATATATATATCTTTGTAAAAAAAGAACTCTCAACTTTCTCCAGGTTATTGTAATCACTGTAGGAGTCGTCAGAATCTAATCCATGGTTTAAAGCCCCACTTGAAATTCTTTCGCTCTTCCAGTGAGTCTGAGCAGGGGCTTACTAGACCTAACGTTGGTAAGTGATGTGTGAAGTGCCAGAATTTCCATAGGCTTCAGCTTTTGTTGCATGAGCAGAGTGACTTTGTTTCTGGATTGCCTCTCTGTCCTCACAGTTTTTACCCTGCACGTATTATTAGAAATGATGATCTGATAAGCCTTTGTAAGAACGAGGTACTCGAATAAATTAATCAGGGCCTAAAATGTGGTGGGAATGAAGAGAGATTTAGCAACAGATCAGATATAGGGACAAATGATGGGCATCCCAGGTGTCTCCAGTGGTAAAGAACCCGTTTGCCAATGCAGAAGACATAAGAGATGCGGGTTTGATCCCTGGGTTGGGAAGATCCCCTGGAGGAGAGTATGGCAACCCACTCCAGTATTCTTGCCTGGAGAATTCCATGGACAGAGAGGTCTGGCAGGCTACAGTCCATCGGGTCACAAAGAATTGGACACCACCGAAACGACTTAGCATGCATGCACACAATCATCATAGTAAATAGCAACCACAGTAAAATGTAAGATAGCTTTTATCATGTGCTGACTCTGCCCCTCACTGCTGGGAACACTTGTGGTGCTTGGTTATAATAGTGTTATCTTCTTGTTACAAATGAAGGTTTAGAGATGATAAGTGACGTGCCCAGTGAAGTTCCATTTTCTCAGCCACCTAGAAATCATGAGTCAGATTTGTGATTTAGCAGAAATGCAGATGACCGAAGCAGGACCTTTTGGCTAAATTCTGAAGGCCACAGTTCTGTGTACTGTTTAGGAGATGACTGAGATGGAGCCCAGCAAGCATGGCTGGAAGTGAGTCACTTGTGGCTGTTAGGAGCTAATGACCCTGAACTCTAAGCTGGACCTTGGGCAGTGGTTCCAGCATTCTTTAGTCTGGGGACCCTGCAGTTGTTAAAGTGATTGACTATTTATATTGGACTAAAGCACCAATGTAACTGTTAAATCCATTTGCATGTCATAAATCTCAACAACACTGATACCATTAAAATATGGAGAAGAGCATATATGGGGAGACATTTTATTGGTTTAGCATATAGCTAGTCCTCGATGCTTATGTGGATTCAGGGAGAGCTCACAGTGACTCCTGTGCTCCATAGAGCGGCATAGCCCTGAGACAGGGCACTGAGAAGTCCAGAGAGCCAGGTCAGGGATGAATGCAGGGGCAGACTTTACAGATAAGGGTTACAAATAGGTCCAGATATTGCTTTGTAATTCCAGCATGTGGCTTTGCTGTGTTAGGACTGAAGTTAAGATGGAGCAGTGAGGGGACTGAATGTTAGTATTGCTGACAACAGGATTGAAGGCAAGTAGAAAAGAAGATGGAAGCTGGGTGCAGAATATATTAAGTAATTCAGGCTGATAGCAGACTGAGGGGGTGATTCCCACAGTCATGAACTGGGGACAGCAATATGGTTGTTTTTAGGTGTTGATGGAAATCCTCTCTTTAATAAACTGGATACATATCCAGTGCAGTGGTTTTTTTTGTTTTTTTTGTTTTTTTTTTCAAAAAAAAGAGAGAAAGAGGGGAAAAAAGTAAACACCCTAAATATCCAAGAGAGGATGGAGGATGGTTCTAGAACCTAATGAGCAATCCATACCCTTGATGGAATTGCACAATCATTAAAAATTGTAAGTGGGAATACAAAACTAAATGTGTATGACTCATTTGTTCATTAACTGAACTCACTTACTGAACTCCTGTAATATGTCAGTCATTGTTCTGGGTACTAGGGATGGGATGAACAACACAAATGAAATTCAGTTATCTAGTTGGAAAGTGAGGATGGAATTGTATATAGAAATAGACCATCAAACACAGCGTGTCAAGTGGTATGAATTATCAGGCAGAATGATAGAGTAGAAAAAGGAAGTCATCAGCTGGTCTTGAGCAAAGGCCAGACAAGATCTGATGAACATTTTTTACAAGCTTATTCTTCAGAGCAGACAGGGGTGGCAGATCGTGGACATGGGATGTGGGGGACCAAGAGCATTCTTTCCATTAACTATGTTAAGTTACCGATTTAGCTTTTTAATATGAAAAAAAGTTCACTTACTTAAAAAGCAAAGCCAAAGAATAGTTGAGTTCTTCTGGAGCAGTGCTTTACCAAGTCTGTTCCTTAAATCCTGGTGTTTCTCGGGAAGCTTTGAGGATACTACTGGAGACCTGGGCCCCTCCTACCTTTATTGCTACCTGCTTCAACCAGAAAAATCCCACTTGCATCGTTTTATATATCGGACTGCCATGTGAATTTGTTTTGGGGGAAAAAAACTAAGGTTCTACTATTAATGGAGAAGGAAGTTTAAAGATCACAGCTCTACAATTTAAATCATGTAATGAATTAAACTTTATTGTCTTAATTCTGGGACTAGAAACCCAAATTAAGCATAGAGTGACTCTTCATCATAAGTTTGAAACTGAATGCTTGCTTGAGTTAATAACTTCCTTTCCTGAAAGTATGACCTGGGTTAGCTTCTCTGCAATGTATCATTTGAATGCAAAAGGCCGCTCTGAATGGGGCTCCGAGTGAACCTTACTGGTGATGTGTGGAAATCCGTAGTGTGCACACATCATTGCATGTTTTTAAGTAGAAAAAAGTGGAGTAAAATCAGCTCATCTTAAATGTGATTAGTAACTATGATAGATGTCTATAGTATATATTTTAATCCAAAATCAGTCCGCCATCCTCAAAATTTTTTTCCCTCTCAAAATTATGTTGCAAGAGGGAGAATTTCAAACACATTGTTTGCTTGATACAGTCATTTTAAAAGGGTTGAATTTTATTCTTTTTGTATGAGTAATTGTTTGCTGATGATTTCCTGTTAAGCATGATTTAATAGATGGCTAATGGGGAAGATAATTCTTGTCATTTAGTTGAGGCAAGTGTTTCAAACTCAGATATTTAATCATAAGGGAGAATGAATGGCAAGTCAAGTCATTTCTCAGCTCCATTCTCAGGATGCAGTGGTACATTGTATAACACTTATTTTTGCTCTCAAAGAGCTTATTATCTATTAAATAGTAGACAAGTGTTGGGATTAAATATTTTTCTAACTTAGTGATTCAGCAGGGGGAAATATCCTACTGGCAAGATTTGGTTCTGCTTAGCCTTAATGTTTCATTGGTTCTGAGGAGGACCCTGATTAATTTGCACTGGTTTAGGCCATGACCAAAAGCAAATTTGAATTATGAGCAGACTGAATTCAATTAGCAGCAATCTGAATTCAATTCAAGATCATTTTCTGAAACTAAGAATTTGCTTTGTTTTTCTTATCAAAACAGATTATTAGATGAAAGTTAATTTTTAAACAAGTATATGTGTATATATGTAAAAATTTAGCCCAAAGTCTCTCAACTGATGAAAACAAATTTTATCTATATTTTTTAATTTTACTTTGGAATTGACCTGCTATTTGTCTTCTCTTTATTCCCTTTTTATAGTTTTTCTTTTTTTTTTTAATAAAGTGCCATGCTTACTATAAAGAGCCTATAGGTGAGCAAATAGATCTACCAGTACTTTGGCCTTTCAGTTTCAGAGAAAAGGAAAATAAATCACTAGGAGAAATGAATAGAATTCTAATTTTTAATATTATATAGTTTTGTTCATTGTTAGTAGTTCGAGGCATTTTTCTTTTTTTTTTTTTAATTTATTTATTTATTTTTTCAGTGGGTTTTGTCATACATTGACATGAATCAGCAATAGATTTACACGTATTCCCCATCCCGATCCCCCCTCCCACCTCCCTCTCCACCCGATTCCTCTGGGTCTTCCCAGTGCACCAGGTTCGAGCACTTGTCTCATGCATCCCACCTGGGCTGGTGACCTGTTTCAAAAATATGGAACGCTTCACGAATTTGCGTGTCATCCTTGCGCAGGGGCCATGCTAATCTTCTCTGTATCGTTCCAATTTTAGTATATGTGCTGCCGAAGCGAGCACGGCATTTTTCTTTTACAGAAAATGTCAATAACTTTGGAGGTTAATTATTCAGTTTGAGATAGAATACTAGCAGAGTGCATAGTGATTGTTTAAAATTTTTCACTCTGCATTTTATTTATTGATTGCCTACTGAATGCCAGGAGCTATACCAGGCACCAAGGGGATGCACTCCCCACCCCTGAGTTTATAGATGAGTGAGTGGTGGACGATGAGGGACAGATGGGTCACAGAGTCAGGGGCCCTGGGGTGCGCAACTATGAGTGGTTCCACAGCCTCTCCCTGCTGGGATACGGGGAGTGGCTCTAGAACAGGTGACAGCTAATGTGGCTCTTGAAGGATGAGGAGGAGGTCAGACCAAGAGGGTGGGAAGAACATTCCAGGCTGAAGGAATCATGTGCTGGCTGCATGACAGACAAGGTCTGTCACAATCAGTGAGAACAGTGGTGTGTCTGGGGCCTGGGTTGTGTGGGGAAAATGAGGATGAGAAAGAGAGATTGGTAGCAGTTTAAGAAGAGCTATCTCTGCACATTAAACCCTGAGGATTTGACCCCCTGTAGGCAGGTCATCCTAGAAGGCTTTTAAATAAGGAATCTGCATTTTTGGAAGGACACATCTGGGGCAGCATGATGGTAGGGGGACCAGTCCGGTATTCACTCTGGCTTCTGTATGTGGTACCATTTATTCTTTCAACAAACGTTTTGCATCCAGTGTCTGATGGTTAAGTGTCTCTTTTGTGCCAAGCGCTGCATTTTGTGATTTGTAGTTCTGCTAGTTTCCCTGCTTAGCTGTCTTTGTGATCAGCATATCCCATAAATGTACAAACTATTTAAGTCAACATATTTACCCTTAAGTAAAATGGTCCTGACACAGCTCTTTGTGAAATACTGCAGTAGATGTTGCTTTTGCACCCATGTGATTGTAAGCTTCTTCTATTGTTATGATATTTTATGGATGTCATTTATAGTTATAGAAATATAGAATGTTAGAGCCCAAAAGATCTTAGATGATAGCTGAGCCAAATTCTTCCTTTTGTACATAAAGGATTTCTGACCCAAAAGGGTGAAGCTCAGTGTCACTTAACTAGTCAATTCCAGGGCTAGAACACCACTGTCTGCAAATTTGAGGTTCTTGCATTTTGAAATGCAAGAGACAAGAATTACACATTAGATTGTGCACCATATTGGTTGAGCAAAAAGAAGAACATGACTTCGTTATGGCCTCGGCATCTCATGTTCCTCCAGCAGACCTGGCTTTACTGCTGTCTCCCAGCAAGTTAACCCTGTGATCCATTCTGCCAGTGATCTGGTAGATGATGAGAATAAAAATATTAAATTTCATTGTCAAATGATGAACCTGGTTACCGCCCCAACTACTCAGCCCACAGCCAGCCCACAGCCTCAGATGGAACGAACCCATGCCGCCCTTGTTATGAGGCTTAAGAAGAAAAGTTAGGAAGTGTTTAGGTGTTAATAAATGAGAGGTGAGTCTCCCTCTCTGGGGCCCGCCTGAATCACAGCCTTTGAGTGAGTCTTGTTGCATTTACAGACACAGCTTCCCTCCAAAGTGTACAGACACGTGTGGGAGAGCTACATGGGGAAACCAGATTCTGGCATGGAAAAGACTACTGCAATTTCGTCTTCAAAGACTGGGTTCAACTCGATAAACCTTTTGCTGGTGAGTACCATGGTAGTGGGTGGCTGCGCATATTTTGTCTTTTCCTTGTTAGTATTTCAACAAGCATGCATGTGCATGATCTAATATCTTGTTTTGTTTTATTTTGTTTTGAACATTTGGTGAAACATTGGAGACCATGATTTAGTCATATACTTAAGGGTTTTTCCTTGTGAGTATAGTAAGAAAAGAAAATGAAATATAGCCTACTTGTTTGAAATCACCAGGTTGCATATAGGCATATTTTAGGCATCATAATCTGTAATTCTCCAGGAGATGTTTCCCTTCCTTTGATGATCTCCTTTTTTCTGCTTATCATCTTCATCTTCCAACATTAAAATAACACATTTCAGATTATCTAAGTGCTTGCACACTGAACAGGAACTAGAAATGGCAGCCCACATGTAGCTTGACATTATTTCAACAGAGTAGAAGAGAAAAATGTAATATCACGTTTACATCGTCAGATAATTTGTACCAACTCACATCTGCCTTGCTCAGTGATTATCTAATAGTGGAATGGAAACTTCATATTGGGAGAGTGCATAGGGATTATGTTCCTCAATGTGAGACCTATGCTTCCCTTGGCTATGAAGGTATTATTCTATCCAAGTCAAGAAATATACATATGGTGGACATCACCATGTTTGTTTTTTTTTTAATTTTTTTATGTGTCATAGTTGGGGTCAGAGCTGGGGTCAGATGGCTTGTGCTTTGTGGGCACAGAAGTTAGTGTGGCTCCTTGCCTGGTGCACCTGGGCAGATTTCATTGACAGGCACTCCACCCCCCGGATGCCATGGCATGACATAGCCTCTGCAGTCCACGGGAAGGCAGCTCGCGACGTGGCCCGTCACTTCATCCAGCGCTGGAACTTCACGAAGGTACGTGGGTGGTTTTAGCATCATTCAGACAGGCCGGGAGGAGGAGGCGTGGAGGGGCTGGCGGGGCCACAGCTGTGCCATTTACCCACTGTTGAGTGGCCGGTTCTCAGAGCACCTGGGACTCTGGGCAAAAGAGAGAAAAAAAAAGTTCCTGAACTTTTCCTCCACAAATAATTCAGAGGGCAGAGGGATGGTGCTAATGTCACAGACTCTGGTTTAACCATTAACCTGGGACTCCCAGTTCAAGCATCTTGCCTGGGTTGATAGTCACGTGGAGGGCTGCTGAGCTGCCGTAGCGGGGATGGGACCCTTGTTCATGTGAGAGCTGCAGCTTTCAAGCCCTTGAATCCTGGCACTGCCCGGGATCCGTGTTGGCACAGGCTTCTGAGAGGCAGTTCTGAGCAAAGTGAGCAATGTGAGAAGATGGAGCTACTTCTCTTTCCTCCAGATTTTGTCTTCTTTCACAAGATGCCTTCATTGCTTATAAGAATCTGACCTAATACTCATAAGTTAAGTGCCTATTGTCTTGTTATTATTAAGATTCCCTTTTATTTATTTTAAATGGTGATGAGGCATTTCTTCCCTATAGTTTGGAGATAATTTGGGAAAAAATTTAGTTTTGTTAACTTAGAGTGTCACCTTATTTTCCACTTAATTTACATTATAAATAGTTAGTGGGAGCTCTTAGAAATAGTGGAAATATTTTTAACAAGAATTTAGAGGTGAATGCAGGAATAAATAAAGGGATATTATTTTTAACCTATTGGACTGGCAAAGTTAAATACACTGCAGAAACCAACAATTGGATTCAGGATCTTTGATGCTCTTATACCCTACTCCTGGGAGGATAAACTGGTATAATTGCAAAAAAGTTTTAAAAGTATGTAACCTTTGACTCAGAAAATCAATTTCAGGTATTTAAGCTAAAGAAGTTATTCAGTAAGTAATTTATTTTGACATTATATCTAATAATTCATATAAAATGAGAAATAACTGAAATCTTCATTAATAGAACTTTATTAAACAAATTATGATTGTTCCATGACATTTTACTGTGAAGTTGTTTTAAAAATAGCCTATAGTATTTATTGCTGTTACGAGATATCAATAGCATAGTAAAAAATCAGTTTATAAAATAATCCCATTTTGCAATTGTATACTTCTACAGCTCTAGGTTATATTTAACTTTTCTTTAAAAATACGAAGCAATAGCTCAATTGGTAAAGAATCTGCCTGCAATGCAGGAGACACTGGTTTGATTCCTGGATCAGGAAGATCCCCTGGAGAAGGGATAGACTACCCAGGCCAGTATTCTTGGGCTTGCCTATTGGCTCAGCTGGTAAAGAATCTGCCTGTAATGTGGGGGACCTGGGTTCTATCCTTGGGTTGGGAAGATCCCCTGGAGAAGGGAACAGCTACCCACTCCAGTATTCTGGCCTGGAGAATTCCATGGACTGTATAATCCATGGGGTCGCAATGAGTCGGACTTTGACTTTCACTTTCAATGCTCACTCCAAAAGGTAAAAGAAGGAACAAAGGGGTTTTCTGCCTCTGGGAAACAGAAAACATAAATAAATAATCTGTCGTCTCTTCAGCTAGAAACACCCACTGTTAATATTTATTTTTCTTTTTCAAATGAACCTGTATATCTTTTAGAATCACAAAGTAGGGAAGACCAGAATTATTTTTTCATTTGAATCTTTTTTACCTTGTTTCTCTTTATTTTAGATTATGAAACCAAAATATCGGTCCCTTTCTTATCCTTTTCTGCTTCCAAAATCTCAAACAACAGCCCACGAGTTGAAATACCAAGTGCCTGGGTCTGTCCATGCTAATGTACAGGTAAGTTTGGTTTTTGTTTTTCATGAAATGCTACTGGGTACAGTTATTCATATGGACTAAATGCCTATTGGCTTCAAGCTTTTTAAAGCAGACAACTCCAGAACAAATCTGAATAGACCTTTTAAAATTTCGTATTATATTTTCAATTTTAAATGTATTCAATTTATCTTTTTTTTTCAATTTATCCTCTTTTTAAAACTCTTATATAAATGTAATAAATACATGTCTTTAGAAAAAGCCAGTCAAGGAGTGGCTTGTCTTTTAAGTCCTTCTGAATTGACTCTAGCAACATGGTACCTCGTAACCCTGGGACCGATACTAGTGAAGTACCAGGAATTTGGTTGAAACTTAGCATCTTGGAAGCTATAGTTCAACCTAATTTTAGTTCTTTAATTAACCAAATACCTTTTAGAGGCACTTTTAAAAGGATGAGAAGTTTGCTTATTAGAGGCGCAAACTTCGACCACATAGAGTCCAACGTTCTCAAATTACAAATAAGAAAATTAGGACCCCGTGAAACTTTGAGACTTGCTCAGGGTCATTGAAGGTTATCAGCAGAGCTGGAGCTTGAAATCCTAGTCCTGTCCATTGTTACCCAATCTGCTCCCTGGACCAACTCCAGCTCAAATATCTTGAGATCACACAGGGACAGATCTAGGGTTGGCCACCTTGGCATTGCCTTTTGTTCAAAGTCATCACTATCTGCCTCAAAATTATTGTTTAAGTACAGAACAGATTGGTGTTTGCCAGAGGCAAAGGGTGGAGTGGGAGGGGTTGAGAAGTGGGTGACAGTGGTCAGAAGTACAGACTTCCAGTTTTACGCTTAATTAAAAGTCCTCGGGATGTACTGTACAACGTGGTGTCTGTCCTTAACAACACTGTATTGTCTGACAGTTGCTAAGGGAGTACAGGGCTTCCCTGGTGGCTCAGACAATAAAGAATCCGCCTGCAATGCAGGAGCTGCTGCTGCTGCTGCTTAATCGCTTCAGTTGTGTCTGACTTTGCAACCCCATGGACGATAGCCTGCCAGGCCTCTCTGTCCATGGGATCCTCTAGGCAAGAACACTGGAGTGGGTTGCCATGCCCTTCTCCAAGGGATCTTCCCAACCCAGAGTTCATACCTGGGTCTCCTGCATCGCAGGCAGATTCTTTACCGCCGAGCCACCAGGAAAGACCGCAGTGCAGGACCAGGTTCGATTCCTGGGTTGAGAAGATCCCCTGGAGAAGGGAATGGCAGCCCACTCCAATATTCTTGCCTGGAGAATTCCATGGACAGAGGAGCCTGGTGCGCTACAGTCCATGGCGTTACAATGAGTGAGACACAGCTGAGGGACTAACACTCTCACTTTTCACTTTCCATGGAACACAGCTTAAAAGTTCTTATCGCAAGAAAAAAATTTTGTAAATATGTGAAGTTGTGGATGTTAACTAACTTGTGCTAATCATTTCACAATAAATACACACACCAAATTTTTTAAAACTATTGTTTAAATAAAGATCCAGTAGTCTGCTGCTAACATTACTATTATGGATTTTTATAATTTGGACATGGATTCTAACACCTAAACAAAATAAATGAAATGTCTGGGTTAGTTACTTTGTACTGTGCGCAAGTAGAGGTGTGTGTATATAAGAAATAAAAAGACATTTCAAACCATAGATCAAATAATAGAACAATCAAGGAGATAAACTACTTAAGAGAATTATCTACAGCAAATAGTCAGTCATCCCAGGCTAAACGAGAAAGCTAATTTAAACTTAGAAGCACAGATAGATTTGCACTCATATGTAAATTAATGAATATTTTATGAATGTATTTAATTTTATTCTACTTAGAGGGAAAAAAGTTACCTATAAGATAAAATAGAAGCCTTGATATTAAGAAAACAAGAGAGTTTAATTTAATATTTGAGATGGCATTAAAATTGGCTCAGTGATCAACTTACCAAAGTTAGCAGATACTAATTAAGCAGCTGTTGAAAAGATATTACTGGGCATTATGTATTTTTATGATTAGCAGAAGATGTTATATCCTAGTGTTTGCATATACATATGTCTTCTGATGCCTTTGGTACAAGCCCTGTTTTACATATTGTCATCCTGCTGCCCTGATGAGACAGACAGATGATCTGCATGTCCATCCTACCAAGTGCCTGCCGTGGTTCACCTTCTCTGTATCATGGGATGTTGTGGTAGAAATGGAGCTAGATCAGTGACCTCTTCTTATATACTCATATGTTCATCCCTGAGTGCCCAGGCAGCCTGGAGTTTACCAAGGCTGACTCATTAATCACTGACTCATTAATTCATTTACTCAGTCAGTCTATGCCTTTCAAGCGCCATCTTTTTGCACAGCCAGATCATCAGTGCACACCTGGATACCGAGGAAGCAGACAAAAGGAGTTCTCTGCCTCCTTTTGGAAAAGAGTTGGCCGGGAGAGAGAAAGTGCTAACGTTAAAAAACTGAGTTAACAAGGCGAGTTGTGGTTTAGGACAAATCCAAGTCTTGAGAATGCAGACCAGTGTGCCGTGAGCAGTTGGTGAATGGGAGGGACAGAGCTGGGTACCCCCTCTAAAGAATAAGAGTGGGTACCCCCCACTACAGCAAACCATTTGCTCTTGAAGAGGTAGTAAATAAGGTTCAGAGAGCACATGGCCAGATTGGGGGTGCCCTGAAGTGCTGGTCTTGTTCATTTCAACCTGATCCTGGAGGAATTAGTGAATTGTGGGCTTTTTTTGGTCATCTGAGAGGAAACATGATATATGAATGTTTTATGAAGGCAGAGAATGAGATGGTTGGATGGCATCACCGACTCTATGGACATGAATTTGAGTAAGCTCCAGGAGTTGGCGATGGACAGGGAAGTCTGGCGTGCTGCAGTCCACAGGGTTGCAAAGAGTCGGACACAACTGAGTGACTGAACTGAGCTGAACCTAGATCAGAGTTTCCCAAATTGGGTTTTGCCTGTAAAATGCTAGTAGCTATTCCACAAAAAAAGGTTTCCATGGACAGATAAGTTTTTGCAGATTTTTAAAACAGGACTTCTCAGTGCCTTTGTGATGCTGGTGTGTATATCATGGAATCACTAAGACTAAATATACTATGTGCATTTCCCAAGCTTAACTGATGTAGGGTCTCTCATTTTGTGACATGTCTATTTCAACTTTTCCAAACAAACACACTTTGAGACCTAAAATTTATACATGTGAAAACGTACAGTACTAGAAAGAGAATGAAAACAAGGAGACAAGTAAAGAGATTGCTATAATAAATCCTAGAATACACTAATTTTGTATTTATAAACTGGTAGTCCTTTTCTTAAAGAAGATTCCTCCATCGTTTAAAAGCTTGAGACCTCACAAAACATCCACTGGTTGCCAGTAGATGTTTTCGGAACTGCCAAAATAACTCCAGTTGTGAAAACAGTGGGTATGGCCAGACAAGTGTGTCTTTTTGAAGACAGGAAAATCTGAGAGGACCAGGTGCTGAGGGAAAGGAAGGAAATTATACTGCTCCTTTTCTCCTTTTCTGTAAAGTTCTGACCACAGCACTGTTTCACTTCACATTACTTACCGGCTGTAAACATTATTCGACTTGTTCTAGACATTGTTGTCAAGTTATGAATGTCTAGTGTGCTTAGAGGTTGAAGACAATAGCCTAGTCCAAACCTTGGTTTTCCAGAGAATCCAGAAGATAGCAGGGAGTTAGGACCTGGCTATGTAGGAGGCTACTTAATTTTTAAAGAATCTGTTGTGGTATTTTCAAACCTTTCTCTCTCTCAGCTACCATGTGGCAATAGACAAATGACTATTTGAGAAATTTAATAAAATTCCTCCTTAGGTTTATTCTTTTTAACATTGATTTTAACATAGTTTTTTTTTTTTTTAAACATAGTTTCTTGTTCATAATGTAATTTAGAGACCACAAGCTTACATAACTGAAAAGAAGTGATGTAATATAGCAAGGGGAAAGGGCAGATTCTAGAGTCAGACTGTATTCAAGTATCTGTTTCACTACATATGAGCTGTATAACCTTGGGACAATTATTTCTTCTCTCTGAATGCATTTCCTTCATCTTTAAAACAGAAATCAAATAGTACCTGTTTCATAGGGTTGTGGTGATAGTTAAAGAAATTAATCCATGCAAGTCACCTAGAAGAATATACTTGTTTGAATTATGTCAGTATTAGCTACAACCTTCAGGCATTCCCTAGTGTTTTCAAGTTTGCAGTGAAGAAGTTGACATTTCTCTGGATGAGTCACAGTTTAGTTCTGGATACAAAAATCTTTATACTGTTCGTACTATATATGTTGAAATGGAGAAAAAGAATATTGGATACAATAAGGTAAAGAAATTCATGCTGCTCTTTCATCTGCAGAAGAGAACCCAGTTATTTGATTTTTTAACACAAAAATGTTAAGGCCAATCACCCTGAGGCACATACTACTGGTAATTCCAGCTGTTGCAGAAGACTGACACAGCCAGCCAAGGAGACTAGAGCTCCAGCAGGCAGAATGGAGACCTGCCCCCACCAGCATGAATTTCTGCTTCTAAAAAAAGTCCTGAGATCTGACTTCAGCTACTTCCACTGACACTTAAATAATCTCGGTTGTTTCCCCTCAGTGCTGTGTGTTCCCAAAGCTTGCCAAGAGCACCTGGACAAGACATAGCAGAAAAAAGGCATGGGGAGGCGGGTGGGAGGAAAGATGATTCTGAAACTGCTTATGCACAGAGTTTATAAAAGAACTTGTTTTCTCCCTAAAAAGAACAAAATAGGTTCCTGAATGCTATCATTGCCATTTACAATAAATGACCAAGACAGAAGACATCTGACCTGTCTATTAAGATAAAAGAAAGTGCTTGATGCCAAATTAGCATCAACGTGGAATCGATACATGGAATAATACCTTTTATTAAATTGGGCAGCTTATAGTAGAAGAGTCATTTCTTAGACAGTCATTGCCAAGAAGTCCTACAAAAGTGAGGGAAATAATCCACTGGAGCCATATCTTCAATCTCTCTACTAAAAGAAAAGAAAAAATATATGCAGGCAAATGTAAATGGCATTCCAGTTATATGACTGGAAGAATTTGCTCTTCCACTTGGGGAAAATGTCCAAATGACACTCCAAAGGATGTCAGTGTAGGAATCAATGTTTCAAAGAACAGCAAAATCTTTTGTACGCTGATAGAACAAAGTAGATACTAGGAAAGAGGGGAAAATAGCCACTTGACATTTCAAAGGAGGTTTCTTAACCTGGAAGCTGTTTTCCATTTACAGATCGGGTCCTTATATGGTAAGACTTCTGTGCATGTCGCTGTGGGTCTTGGCTGGCTGAAGCCACATGAACGGGGAATGTTTACCCTGTGCCCAGCATGGCACTGATGTGTGGATTATCTCATTTTATACTTACCAGTCTATAAATTGTGTTCTCTTTGACCCCTTATTTTTACATATGAGGAGACTTAAGGCTTTGAGAGGTTAAAATAATACAGTGAGTAATGGAGAGGATGAGACTGGATTTTTAGCAGTCTGATTCCAGAGCCCAAGGCCATAGCTGCTCAGCAGAGAGACTGTCTCCATTAAGCCCCAGGATGGTTGCAACCACCAAGGGCTCCAGCAAGGCAAAGCTGCATGGCATGCTTGCCTTTTGAGATCATCCTCTGTGGCTGCAGACCCAAATTCAGCTCCAATTCTCCTTTTGCTTCATTCTGGCTTCCAAGAGCTCTCAACTATATGTTTTTTCCTAGGACTTCTCTTCCCTTAAGTCTTGTTCTTCAAAAAGTATGTTCTCTTCCATCCCTTCACCCTCAAGTTTAACTTTTCACTATTGCTTAGGCCAAAGGATCATCCTATTGGAATAATGACATACTGTGATGTGTGTGTTGATGACACTTGACTATAGGTGAATGGTTCTTAGAAGGAGGAACTTGAAATAACCTGTGATCCAGTGGCTAGGACTCCATACTTTCACTGCAGAGGTCCCAGGTTCAGTTCCTGATCAGAGAACTAAGATCCCACAAGCTGCACAGCATGGCCAAAAAAAGAAAAAAGGAAGAATTTGGTAGTCTGAGGCAGATTCTTGAACACAGTCATTTTCTGCAGTTTCTTGCCTGCAGTGCTTCTCAACACAGACTGGAAGAATGAGGCTCAATAATCTGATCACTTCTTTTCTCTCCCTGACCCATGCCACTTGTGATCTGCAACATGGAAGCCAACTTCTGTATGAAAGACAAAAAAAAAGTACTTTGTTCTGTGATTGACTTGGGAGCTCAGAGAAATAAAAAGGAATTAAGATATGTACTGGTTTTTAGGCAATAAAAGCATTACAGTAAGGGAACAGGAACTAGGGACAAATACAAAGAAAGTTTTGAAAGTTTTCCTTCCTTCAAGAAGAGATTTCTGCATTTTAATCCACATATTCAGCTTAGGCCCACTACATGTAAGGGGTTTAGAGCTTATGGATAAAGAGAAGGTTATCCTTTAAGTCAAAAAATAGGACATAGTACAAAGGAAAATGACTGGTTCTAGTTACAATCTTGAGGCTAAAGCACAGAATTAGAAATATGTCCTTTTAAAAAAAAGGGCATACGTGTACTTTAAAGTTGTGTATTCAAACTTGAGATTTGAAAAGCTTGGGTTAGATATGATTCTCAATTGTCAGGGAATGTTTGACGGGAGGATTCCTACGTGCTGTCTCTCATGAGTCCTTTGTCCCTCTTCAAGCGGAACAGCACGCTATTCCCAGGGACTGAGATCATTGTGTGAGGCAGGCTTGGGTCTCCTTTACTAAACATTCTCTTTAGGACAAAACTGCTTAGTCTCGTTCCCCTTTCTTGAGATATGGATTGTGTCCTGACCTTGTGACTAACATTACCCCTTGTTCCCTTGGTAACGGTTGCTGTACGTTTGGTTTTCTGAACTCTATCATTCCCAAAAGAAGTTTCTTATACCACAGCCTATATATACTCATAGGAAAATCTTTAAAGCACCTTTGCTTCATCAGAGCTTAGGTCCCCGGGTCTTTTTTGTCTCTGTCTCTCTCTCTTTCTCTCTCTCTCTCTCTCTCTTTTTCTGGCTGACTCTCTGGAGCGTGGAGATCCGTCGTGCTCACTTTTCTGCCCGGGCTTCTAAGACCTCCTCCAGAGGGCGCCTGGTGCCTTTGTGAGCAATGCAAGTCCTGTGTCAAGGACTTTATTGGTCCTCTGCGTAAACCAAGGGATATCAGCCTCTTTCTCTCTTTCACTTTCTTATCGTCGACTCCGTACCACAAGGTTCTGGTCCATTAAAGGACCCCAACAAATGGTGCCTGAACAGGGACACTGGTATACGTGGCATATCGGGTGGAATGACTCAGGGACCTATTGAGGTCGGTAAGTACTAAGACATGGGTTAAATGGCTGGCCAGCCCCATTATTTTTCTACTTTACTTCACCATTTGTTTAAATTTCAGGGACTTCTGGTTTCACGCCAATGAATAGAGGCTTGCCTTCAAACAGTAGTTGAACATAATCCTTAGTTTCCTGATAAATGCAGTTTTGATTTAAATATTTGGCTCCAGGTCAAAGAAAATGTTAAATGAGCAGCCAAACAAGGAAAAAATATTCCAATTGATCTCTAGCCCCTATGGGCTCTTATTAAAGCTGTAATTCTGTCATTTCAAGGTACATTCTAGCCCTTCCAATATTCAGCAACAGACAGAACACTTATTACATAAATATAAATTAAATGATTAAACTTTACAAAAGGCCCAATTAAAACAATACAAAATATCTCAAAATTTTCTTACTACCCCTGCCCCGGCTGCTCCAAATGCTTCTCCTCCGCCAACAGTCGCAACTCCAAAAGTCTCTCATTTGTTAGAACCTAATGAAAAGTTATGCTAATTTTTAAACTAGATTAGAAGCTGCTATTTCCTGTACTGTAATTGGAGAAGAAACCAAAAAATAGCTAGAGAAATTACTTGCTTATGAGAATGCAAATCAGAAATGTCAAAGAGCTATAGCTGCAATTTGTGAGACTAGGATTATTATTGATTATTTAAAAGCTTATCACAATCTAGGATCAGAAACTCAAAAGATGCAAATGCTGATTGAGGCAATGGCTACTACCTTTAAAAAGAAAAATAAAGGATGCTTTAATTGTAGAGATAAAAATCATTTAAAAAGGGACTGCCCTAAGAAGGCTAATAAAATACCAAAAATTTGCCCTCACTGCCATAGAGGAATGCACTGGGCCAAAAGTTGTAAATTTAAATTTAATATTGATAGAAAACCTATTCCGGGAAACTCCAAACAGGGGACCCCCCCCCAGGTCCCCTACAACAAAAACCAGGGGCAAATTCTATCTTTTCCCTCAAACCCTCAACATCTGGCAGTGCTGCTGTCGATATACCAGCCCTAAATGATTTTTTCCTTTACCCTCAAGCAGTCCCTACCAGAGTGCCTACCGGACTTTTTAGACCCCTGCCCCCACAAACTTTTGGTCTTTTGCTTGGCCGATCTAGTCTGACTTCTAAAAGAATTACTGTTCACCCTGAAATAATTGATTCAGATTATAAAAGAAATTCAAATTCTGATGTCATCTCAGATTCTATGGCAATTCAAAAAGGGAGACAAAATTGCTCAATTACTACTTTTACCTTACATTTCTATTAATTCCTCTAATAATGTACAGACAGATGGGTTTGGCAGTACAGATCAAAAACAATCTTTGTAAACATCATTAGTATCTGAGTATGCCCAACCAAATATAAATATCAAAATTAATGGTAAAAGATTTTCTGGTCTCCTCGACACTGGATCTGATATTACTATTATTTCCAAACATTTATGGCCCAAATCCTGGCCTGTACAAAAGGTCTCTTGCTAAATTGCAAGAATTTCTCAAACTAAAATACAAAAAGTTTATCAAAGTGTTCAAATATACTCATGTGAGGGACCAGAAGGCCAACCCGCAACATTAAAACCTTATGTAATAAATGTACCCTTTAATCTAATAAGAAGAGACTTACTTATGCAATGACAAACTCAGATATACATTCCACATTTTTCCTAGGGGCCACTGCTCATTTAACAAACAAAACAATTATTAAAATAACTGAGAAAAATTATGAGCCTATTTAGACAAAGCAATGGCCCCTTACAAAAAAAAATTACAAGCTACTAAAGAACTTATAAACACACAATTAAAATTAAAACATATTGAGGAATCTTGCTCTTTTTAAAACTCTCCTATTTTTGTTATAAAAAGAAAACATAACAAATGGTGTCTTTTAACAGAGTTTAAAAAAGTTAATTCTTTTATAAAACCTATGGGTGCATTACAACCAGAGATCCCATCACCTATTACTATTCCTCAAAATTGGCACATTATTATTACTGATTCACAAGATTGCTTTTTAAATATGCCTTTACACCCTTTAGACCGGGAGAGATTCACTTTCTCTCTCCCTTATCCTAATCATATCGGGCCTCATAAAAGATTTCAATAGACTATGTTACCTCAAGGTATGCTTAAAAGTCCTGCTACTGCTGCTGCTAAGTCACTTCGGTCGTGTCTTACTCTATGTGACCCCATGGATGTCAGCCCGCCAGGCTCCCCCGTCCCTGGGATTCTCCAGACAAGAGTACTGAAATAGGGTGCTATTGCTGTCTCCATAACAGTCCTAGTATTTGTCAAAATTTTGTAGCCAAGGCTTTACTTCCTATGTGACAACAATTCCCTCATACATATATCATTAATAATATACTATAGCTACAAAAAAGAAAAATGATATTTTTGACACTGAATGGCTATGATATTCTTTAGACTCCGGAGGAAACTGATGAAAATAAAATCTTTTTTAAAATTGCAAAACTGGTTCTTCTTGCACGTGCAGTTAGAAAAAGGTTAACTTGTTAAAATATTTTTTTTTTTTTTGAGCTCCAGTTCTGCCTGAAAAACAAAAATAGGCTTAAAAAAAACCCTTAAGTTAACTTTTATCATGTCCTTGAGATACACAGCCCACTCTATCTAAGACTCCAGCCATTAACAAATTGGTGGAGCTCAAAATAAATAAATAAAACAAAAGGATATTTTAAATTTCAAACAGAAAACTATGCCTATGTATCTAAAATTATCTATGTCTCAATGTATGTCTTTGTTTTTAGATAGTGTAGAGTTAATGAGCTCTATTTAAATTCAGCTTTACATGAACTAAAGGGTGTTCAATGTTGGGTATAATGTTTATTTAAATGTGAATGTGATTTAAATATAATTATTTGTTAATCTAGTTGAGACATGTCTTGAGTCATCAACATTATATAATACTTTTATTATGCCTTGGTTTAAGGTAAACTAAGTTTGTCAACAAAAAGGTAACTCTTTATATATATATATATATATATATATATATATACACAAATATATAGATGAGATAAAAACTTTTAGATAAGCTCTGTTAGAAATAATTGTATTTTTGATAAAATGATCTATTATCTATAATCTAGAGCCGTCTCTTGAGATTAGAGTGACTTAGGTTTCTAGAGTTGTGCTAAACTAAGTAGTAAAAGTTTGTTGAATGGCTGGGTCATTTCCAAATAAAGTAAAATTTTAAAGCATTAATTGCTAAACATTGGCTTACTCTTAAAAGGGGTTTTTCTTGCAAAAGAGCTGAAGAGATTTTGAGCTGTTAATGAATATAAATATATATTTATATAAAAATATATATATAATATAATATGATTTGAGAAATATGTTCAATGGTCTATAAAATGCTAACATATAAGACATTTCATGTTGCTATAAAAAAGTAAAATATATGCTTTTAATAGAAAGATATAAAAAATGACAAATAAAATGATAAATACAAAAATATTTTTTTAATTGTTGAAACATTTATTATAAAATAAAGTGGTATTTACATAAGCTTTACTAGACTGGTTTTTCATTGTCGTTCTAGCTACAACAAATGTTCTTTCTCCAAATTAAACCAAATTGGAAACAAAAAAAAAATTCTGAAAAAACAATATTTAACAGAATTAACTTTGGTCAGCAGATACATTCAGACTGCAAATATATTAGAAAATACAGTTGAAATGCTTGGGTGGATCACAATGAAAACCACAAAGTATGATATGTTTATTTAAAATAAACATTACATTTGTTTATTGTGCTATCATACTTTGTTTTGGCCTTTTAACTTTTAAAGATATTTAGTGCTGAAATTTTAAAAAGGCTTATGACAAATGAAAAAAAATTTTATGACAAATTGATGTAACTCATTGTCCTAAACTTTCTTCCTTTTCCTTCTTACATGTCTCGATCAATACAAATTCTTCTTTTCTAGGGGCAACACCTCTCTAAGGTAAGACTACACAACATGTTATAACCCACCTATCAACTTACTTCACGATAATGAGAACACATAATTCTATAAAAACAGACAATGACTCTGCCTATATTTCTAAGCAGTTCAAACAATTTTTACATTCATTCTCTATTAAACAGATTACAGACATTCCTTATAGTCCACAAACACAAGACATGATTAGACAAACACAGTACACACTGTAACTACAAATAAAAAATTAAATAAGAAAAAATACACAAAAACACTTTTGTCTTCCTTGTCCAGAACAAACTTTACTAGATTCTGGTGTAGTGTAGTCTTTAAGCCTATAACTATTGTTGGTGTGACTTTATTTCTGTTCCCAATGTATAAGATTCTTAAAACAGGGTGAAAACAACATAAAAAAAAAAAAAAAAAAAAACACCATTTCCCGAATAGATTATTTGTTCCTAAGAATATCAGAAATGTGAAATGTTTGCCTTCTTTTCAGGTCTGTCTTAAAAGTGTAGTCATCCTCTTTAACACACTGAACAGTGAGATTCAACAGTTGCTAAGCTACATTTCTTTTTCAAAGACAAGGTCAAATATATTTGGATGTGAGCAACATTTCATTTGTCAAGTTGTTCTACATCACCTCTTCAATAATTTCACTTAAGAAAAAATATTTGAATGGTTACTCCTAATCCTTTGCCCCAAATAACACAAACCATAGCCAAATACCAGTCCCAAACAGATTTCTGAATGATTTTTTTCTTTTAGACTAAAATATTTCCTAAGAATATTTTCATCATTATCACTTTCCTCTCTTTTTATAACTATTGTTAATATAGCCTTATTTGTTTTAAAGTTTTTAAAGTTACCACAAAGAGATGTTTTGACAAAAACAAAAAACAAAAAAACAAACAAACAAAAAAAGAAGTTTTGAAACATTATAGGACACCTCCTTTCCTTTGCCCATTTGATATCAAGACAGGTTAACTAATCAATGGAAATCTAAAAAACTAATCTTACAGAAAAAAGATATGCTTCTATTTCTCCAGGTAGATCCAACGAGCTCACATGACTTCCTCTTCAGAAGATTCAACCTAAGAGAGCCCCCAACATTCAGACTAGAGATAAAACAACAAAAAAAACCCCCAAAAAAATTCCAATATAAGCCATGGCGACATTAAAAATTTCCAAAAAACGCCGCACTCGACGTCATCGACCTTATGATCTCCCTACTTGGGGACAGATAAAAACCCTTACTAATTAAACTGAAAACCTGATTTCTCAACAGGGAATGCCTCAAAATCCTAAAAATATTTTTCTTCGCTATGCTTGCTTTGCTTGCTTTTGCTTCCCCCTCTCAGGCTGACTTGATTGATCATACTTACTGGGCTTATATACCTAACCCCCCTTTTTTATTGTAGGTTGTAAAATAGACAGATATAAAACCAATCATATCCACTAATGAGTCAACACATATGCCCCCTCCTTAAAACTTGGAGGGGCCCTCTCATCCTAAAAAAAAAAACAAACAAAAACTAATTAATATCATTCTAGGTTATGAAGTCCTTCCTTTATGTATGGGCCCAACAAAATTATGTATAAACGTTAGTCAACAAACTTGGGCTTTCGTTCTGCCTCCAAAAAAAGATTTTCGGACACTACTTAGATTATTTACTGCCCTTTCTTTGTCAGTAAACTATGTTTATACTACTGAAACTTTAGGGAAAAAATTAAGAAAAAAACAAAGAACAACATGCAAAGGGTTTACTAATAAAAACTTTAAATATATTCCTGTTCATTGAGACAAATGTCAGGCCAAACCAAGAAAATTAATGTTTATAGCTAATCATACAATTGTCAATTAGAGACCCCATAGTATGTGGTTATTAAACTGCTCAGATGATATTAACAATACTATGTATGATTATATTACTCAAGTAACATAGAAGGTTACTAATACTACAATAAAACATTACCGTGACAAAAGACTTCTTGGCTAGCTTGATGATAAAATGGCCCCCACCTCATCCTCGAATCATCCTTGATAAACAGATTGGGCCTAAACAATGAAACATCTAAAAACTTGCTACAAACACTGAAGAACTTGATACTTAGACCAGACATTCCACAGGGACCAATCATAGCTATAGCAATTATTTCTTTCACTATAATCAATCATATTTTATACAAGCCTATGTTCCACTTCCTTTTGTTGTAGCTATAAAAAATTTACAATTCAATAAGACTTTACGTTCTATAACTTGCATAAATTGTAAATTATATACTTGTCTTAACTCCTCTATTTCCTTAAAAAATGACTCCCTTTTGATTCTTCGATCTTGACATAATCTATGGTTACCAATAAATCTCCAATGGCCCTGAGAAAAAGGTCCCAAGGCTAGACTTGCTTCCCAGTTATTTACTAAATTGCTCTAATGATCTAAATGATTCATTAGATGGCTGATTTTTGACATTATAAGATTAATAACTATTTACACCATTGCTGTAATCACTAGCGTTACTTTACAAACCTCAATTCAAACACATAATTTTATCCAAAATTGGACTAAAGATGCTCATACTATGTGGGCCACTCAGGCTCAAATAGATGAAAATATTCAAAAAAACAAAAACTGAAAACAGCCATCAAATGGGTTAGAGATCAATGAACAGATGTACAAAAACAGATGATGCTAAAATATGATTAAAATTCTACTCAATTTCATGTTACTCCTGTTCATTTCTATAATAGTGGCTACAACTAGAAACAAATCAAGTTTCATTTTTAAAAAACATATATGATAATGCCTTTCTAAATGTACAGTTATTACAAAAAAATATGTAAAACCTTTTCTAATAATCTGCCCTCTTCCACTAGTATGAGAACTTTAGCTAAACAATTGGCTGATCAGTTATCTGGGCTAGACCCACATAGATGGTTTCAAAGCCTTACTCATAACATTGGGTCTAAAACTATAATTTTGGTGATTGTCTTAACAATTATATTTGTTGTCTACTGTTACCTTCATGCAAAAATTGTCAAAACTGAATAAACTCTGATGGTCAAAACTCTTCTTACAAATATTATAAATAAATAAGGGGGAATTGTCAGGGAATGTTTGACGGGAGGATTCCTACGTGCTGTCTCTCATGAGTCCTTTGTCCCTCTTCAAGTGGAACAGCACGCTGCTCCCAGGGACTGAGGTCATTGTGTGAGGCAGGCTTGGGTCTCCTTTACTAAACATTCTCTTTAGGACAAAACTGCTTAGTCTCGTTCCCCTTTCTTGAGATATGGATTGTGTCCTGACCTTGTGACTAACATTACCCCTTGTTCCCTTGGTAACGGTTGCTGTACGTTTGGTTTTCTGAACTCTATCATTCCCAAAAGAAGTTTCTTGTACCACAGCCTATATATACTCATAGGAAAATCTTTAAAGCACCTTTGCTTCATCAGAGCTTAGGTCCCCAGGTCTTTTTTGTCTCTGTCTCTCTCTCTTTCTCTCTCTCTCTCTCTCTTTTTCTGGCTGACTCTCTGGAGCGTGGAGACCCGTCGTGCTCACTTTTCTGCCCGGGCTTCTAAGACCCCCTCGAGAGGGCACCTGGTGCCTTTGTGAGTGATGCAAGTCCTGTGTCAAGGACTTTATTGGTCCTCTGCGTAAACCAAGGGATATCAGCCTCTTTCTCTCTTTCACTTTCTTATCGTCGACTCCGTACCACAAGGTTCTGGTCCATTAAAGGACCCCAACACTCAATATACTTGGGGCAGTAAGATAAGCCACATTTCTGTGTATGTGAGGGGGAGTTTGAGGTTTGTCTCAGTTACATCGGTTTGAAACAAATGTTAAGACAAGTTGGTCAGGTCAGTTAAGAAAAGAAGTGAGTAAATCGTAAATTTAAAACAAAAGTAAGTCAATCAAAATGTCTTTGGCTTTCTGGCTAGATTTGTTTACAAATTTTCTAGATTATCAATCATTTAAAGCAGTTGAGTTGGTTTGTACATAACCGTAGGGCCCCTGGTTTAGTGGTAAAAGAGAAATTCATATTTTTAATTATCTTGTGGTGATAAACAGATTTTAGCTAATCAAAATCATAAAAAATGAGTAATAGTCTCAAGTAATTTTTTTCTGTATTACTTGAAGAATATGTTCAAGTTTAACCAAAAACGATGACTTTTTTTAAGTTAAATGAATTTTCATTTTGAGAAAATGATACAGATTTGGATTCAGACAATAAGACACAAGGTGCTAAACCTGCTTAGGGTGTAGGTAACCATCTACCTTGTATGGTTTTATAGGCATCAGGGGTGGGGCTTCCCTCTACTTTATTTATGCTCTCCCACAGGCTAATGACAAAATGGTCTTCTTTTGGCTTACAAATGTACTTATTATAAACATTTAACTGCTTCTAGAAAGGAAAACATTTACCATTATCCTTCACAGGAAAGATGGCAGATATGTGACCTTCGTGCTTTCCCTCCTGGCTGCCATTCGCCATTAACCCAGATTTCTTCCCCCATGTGTCTAGTTCCAAAAATCCACTTTTCAACATAGCTGTCCAGGAAGCCACTTGGAATCAATTAGACTCGACCTTTGAGTTGATCCTTGCTCGACACTCCTGATTTATATCTTATGTGAATAAGTTTATTAAATCTTTGAAGGAACATATTTTGAAACTGAGAAAGTAAAGAAAGTGTAAGGTGTTTGGATATGAGGGCAAGACTAGGACATTACCACCAAGGGCAGTATATAAACTTTGCTCATAACATTTTAGGATGGTGTGTGTGTGTGTTAGTCATTCAGTCGTGTCTGAGTCTGCGAGCCCATGGACTGTAGCCTGCCAGGTTCTTCCGTCCATGGGATTTCCCAGGCAAGAATACTGCCATGGATTGCCATTCCTTTCTCCAGGGGATCTTCCCAACCCAGGGATTGAACCCTGGTCTCCCGTATTGCAGGCAGATTCTTTACCATCTAAGCCACCAGGGAAGCCTTTAGAAAGGTAGATCTACCATATAGCAAATATCTTCTGTGTGCTGTGTAACAGTGCTTTGTGTTTGTCTTGCCATTTTTTTTTCTTTACAGCAGTTCTGTATGGGAGTTTGTGGGTGGGCAGGTGTGTATGTATGAGAGAAAGAGAAAAACAGGGACAGACAAAGCTATCTCAAGTGTTCAAAAGAAGAAATCAAGCCTCCATGATATTAAAATGACTTGTTCAAGGTGAAAGAGCTAGTAAGTTCAGAGCAATAGTGCAGGCCTCAAGTGTTCCTACCTTTCCAATACACGCTGCAGTTATACACATTGTTGACAAAGTAATGTAGAATTGTATCAGGATGTGTGGCCAAAGAATCTGCTCAAGATGACCTGCATTTTCAGAGCCATGCACCTTAGCAACAAAATTCAACATAAATTTGAATGGACAAAGAATTGAAACCTCTTTTTTTTAACCTTTGTTATTTATGCTGATGAACAGTAATGCAGTTCCCTGAAGATTATGTGAATCAAGATACTTTCCCAGTGTGTATTATATTTATCTAAGTTTTCCTTGTAAGTTTCCTTCTGAGATATTTGACTATTCTTGTTCATAGTTAAGTTTTCTAATTTCATTACACATACTCATCAGATAGCATTGAGTAAAATGCTTTTTGGGGAGCTATATTATAATAAATACTTCATAATGAATAAATAAATAGCATTCTGAGAATGGCACAATCAGTTTTAGTATTAGATTTGGATTTCAGTAGTCTTATATCAGTATGTGCAATTTTTAAAGTTAGTGATTAAAGCAAGAATTTTGTTGGACCTTTTATTTGTAATAGACATAAAACTGATTTTGTATTGGATCATTTTATAAATTTCTAATAAGTATGGGCTATTTTATTTTTAATTTCAGCTGACCTCATGAGGAACAGTTTCAGTACTCATTTCAAATTAGGATTAATGAATATATTTTTATAGTGATTCTTCTATGATAACATTCTATTGCTTAAGGAAAGTCAGGTAATAAGTATTTATTGAGCACCTACTATGTGCCCAACGGTATACTGAAACACTGATTAGAATGCTGTAAAAAGTTACAACCAATGGATTCTTAGTGTTGAAAAAGCCTTCTATGTGGCCAGACTGTAGCATAGCTATAGTCAGAAGCACCTATGGAATGATCTGCTACAGTTCAAATGCATCCTCTAAGGTTCTCATTAATAACAACAAACACTTATGTACCACTTACTAGGTGCTCAGCCTCCTTCTGCAAACTGGATAGTAATTCTTTGAATCCTCTTACAGCCTTGCAAAGTGGACACTCAGTTTTATAGAACAAATTTGAGGCACAAAGAGATTAAGAAACTTGACCAAGATGAAAGCCGCTAGGTGGTTGAGCTAAACTTTGAACCCAGGCTGTCTCACTGTGCATCCATGTATTTACCATATATTAGATGTCTGATCTGGAAGCTGTTGTTGTAATCCAAGTGGGAGCAGGTGAGTGTCTGAAGAGAGGGAGGCAGTATAAATGAGAAACTTGATAGTTGAAGTGACACATCAAGGATTAGACAGTTAATTAAAATCAAATTAGAATCAAGGTTAGATGTCTAAATGAATCTGTTTGTATTTTAGAATGTATTATTCTGAAATTTGCCGACAAAGATCTGTATAGTCAAAGCTATGGTTTTTCCAGTAGTCATGTACAAATGTGAGAGTTGAACCATAAAGAAGGCTGAGTGCCAAAGAATTGATGCTTTTGTACTATGATACTGGAGAAAACTCTTGAGACTCCCTTGAACAGCAAGGAGATCAAACCAGTCAATCCTAAAAGAAATCAACCCTTTAAGAATATTCATGGGAAGGACTGATGCTTGAGGCTGAAGCGACAATACTTTGGGCCACCTGATGTGAAGAGCTGACTCACTGGAAAAGATTGGGAAGCAACCTGATCCTGGGAAAGACTGAGGACAGGAGTAGAAAGGGGTGACAGAGGATGAGATGGTTGGACGGCATCACTGACTCAACGGACATGAGTTTGAGCAAAGTCCAGGAGACAACGAAGGACAGGGAAGCCTGGTGTGCTGCAGTCCATGGGGTCGCAAAGAGTCAGACATGACTTAGCAAATGAACAACAGCAGTTCTGAACAGTGTATATTTGAGGGAAAAGAGTAATCACATTATCAAGTCTGAGCTAGGGTGACCATATCATATGAATCAAACCAGGACACTTTTGAGAGTAAAATTGTCATTAACACACCAGGATTCTGGTATAATTGTGGGGCCATCATGGAATGAAGAGTACAAATGGTCACCCTGCTCACAGCCACCAAAAGAGGTGCTTCTGAAATGCTCCTTTTAGAAACCACAACCTCCTGATTTCCAGTCATGAATGCAAATAATCCTGGGTGGAAGAGCATATATTTAGGATGGGATTTCCAGCTGGGCTTCTTTATTGTGGATTGTATCTAAGGGTCAGTTCCCTATCCACCGTCTCTCCCTCAGTGCACACATGTCACACAAGCCACTGTAATCAATAAGCTGTTTGGAAGAAAAGGGTGGACTTCATTGTAGTAATTCCTCTGGTATCATCTCCATTGTCTTACATCTGCTCATTTCTGATTGCTGCCTTATAGTTACTCCGCTCTGCAGCTGATTGGTCTGCTGGTATCAAGTACCATGAAGAATCCATCCATGCTGCTTACGTCTATGTGATAGAGAACAGCAAGCACTACATCTATATAGAAGTAAGTCTTTTTGAAACATTTATGTATTTATTTGGCTGAATTGGGTCTTAGTTGTGGCATGTGGGACCTTGGTTGTATGATGTGGTATCTTTTTGTTGTGGCGCATGGACTCCCTAGTTGTGACACGTAAGCTCTGTAGTTGCAGCACAGAGGCTCCAGAATGTCTGGGCTCATAAATTGCAGCCCATGGGCTCACTTGCTCCACGGTATGTGGGACCTTAGTTGCTCGACCAGGGATGGGACTTGCATCCCCTGCATTGCAAGGTGGATTCTTAGCTTCTGGACCACCAGCGAAATCCCTAGAAGTAAGTCTTGCTCGTTAAATTAGTATGACAATCTGCCTTCCTGTCATATCACACAGAGAGTGCAGGGTCCCCACTCAGGACTTGCTCCATGAATGAGTGCATGTTAAGATGTGAAGAGGTCACCTGAAATTTGACTTCCCTGGCATACCTGACATTCACTCTGCATTTTCATTAACTTGGGACTCTAATAGAAATTCCCTAAGTCCTTATTATCAGAATGTATCAACTTATAATGTTATTAGCCAGAAATATCCCACCATGAAGATGTAAGTTTTGATCTGGCTTGAGTTGGAGGGTGTAAATATGAGGCGTGTGCTGCTTCAGGAGAGCACACACAGGGGTAAGCCGTTAACCCGTTAACGTAGAGACCACTGGATGCCATGGTTCAGAGATGTTGGAGTGGGGAGAGGCAGGAAAAGGAACATGGAAAAGGGAGAAGTAAGAATATTGAGGGCAGGTACCACCTTCTTCAATTCCATGTCAACTACTATTCGTTATAAAGCTTTTTCAGATCCCAGAGTTTGTGTGTAGAGAATAGGAGGAAATCTGCAGGTACTAGTTTGGGAATCTTAATTGTACTTCAAAGTAGATCTGAAGACAGCTCCGAACACTTGGAATAGCCTTTAAAAATAAAAAGCCGTGACCATGGAAAAGTCACTCGGAGCATATCTATCCTCTTTATTTTAGTCTTTTCTTTCCCACTGAATTTTAAAATATATGTGGTGAGACTTCCCTGACAGTCCAGTGGTTAAGTCTTCGCTTTGCAATGCAGGAGTTGTGGGTTCCATCCATGGCTGGGGAGCTAAGATCTCACATGGCCTCATGGCCAGAGAACCAAAACATAAAACAGAAGCAATATTGTAACAAATTCAATAAAGAGATGGGGTTGCTGGGGAAAAACATTCTAGACCCACTTTCCTTCTCCTTGAGTCCTAGCCCTTCCCTTCCATGAAGTAACAGTTCATTAAAGGCAAGTGGGAAAGAATTGGAGTTTAATTTATTTCATAGGCCTAGAGAAAGAGAAGACTGATAAAAAATATTAGCAGGCTACATTTAGTGTGGTATCCTGGATGGGATCATACAACAGAAAATGGACATTAGTGGAAAAATTAGTAAAATCTGAATAAAGTCTAGAGTTTAATAAAACTAATATTGTTAGTATTATAATTTTAACAATTGTTCAATAATAATGCAAGGTGTTAATAGCTGGTTCATCCATTGCCCTGCATCCTTTTGCTTTGTCTCTTTTTCATAGATTAAATCCACTTTCTTTGTAATGTTACCATGGCAGTAAACAAGGTCAGTAATGCCATGTGGGTGCACATGGCTATGGACATAAACTTGATTGAAATGCCTGTAGCCAAAGTAAGCGGTTGGCATTCACCCTCCTGTATCCAAAAAAGGAGAAGTTGAAGGACGTGAGTGTGTGTTACAGCTGCTGAGGAATGCTAAGCTTCTCTGCGATAGGAATTCAGAAGAACAAACATGGTTTGGTAGCCCCTGAGATTTTGATTGTTTGCTGCCCTAAAGGGGAAACATTCTCAAATGAGTTTTTGAGCAAAGACTTCTTCTAATTTTGTCTTTTGGAAGCTGTTAACAGATTTATGCACTGAAGTTTAAAAGCTTGTGCAATAGTAAAAATGATAATGTGGCCAAAGGATAATAATCCTATTTTGAGTTATTGCCTATTTAACACTTTAAGATGATTAGCAGAGGTTACTCTGTGATGACTATACTTATAAATTACAGGTGTGTTAAAACAATTTGTATAGTAAATAGAATGTGTAATATTCATAATATTTGTACCTAATTTTCAACAGTCCTTTATGCAGCAGCTAAATCTTTCATACCATTATAATAATAATCTTGTACCTGGTTTTTTTTTAGTAACAGTTTTAAATAATGATGCATGAATTTATAAGCAGAAGTACTTAAAGCAAAAAGAGAGAAAATTATTTCTCCTTCCATCTTATTGATTGATTTATATAGTACAACATACTTGTAAGAGAGGTTTATAACTATTTAAAATAGAAGTCCAGGAATAGTAAAAAACCTAAACAAATGTGATAAGGCCAAAGCAGATAATAGGAAATAGTGGAGAAAATTAAATCAGGATTCTGCCATCTACCCTGTTCAGAAAGTAAACTTAGCATGGGATAGAATGTTTGCCAATATAGGATTTTTAATCATAAGCATCTACACAGTGTGTCTGGAAAACCTGATTTCCCTATTAAGTTCAGAATGTTCCTACCATTCTAAGAACGTAATCTACAATGAATTTGCATAATTACACAATTGTTTAGCTTTCTACCTGACTCAGATGACATGTTGCTGTTGTTCAGTCACTAAGTTGTGTCCGACTGTTTGTGACCCATGCACTGCAGCACACCAGGCTCCCTGTCCTTCACTATCACCTGGAGTTTGCTCAAACTCACATCCATTGAGTCAGTGATGCCATCCAACCGTCTCATCCTCTGTTGCCCCCTTCTCCTCCTGCCATCAATCCTTCCCAGCATAGGATCTTTTCCAATAAGTTGGCTTTTTGCATCAGGTGGCCAAAGTATTGGAGCTTTACCTTCAGCATCAGACCTTCCAGTGAATATTCAGGGTTGATTTCCTTTAGGATTGACTAGTTTGATCACCTTGCTGTCCAAGGGACTCTCAAGAGTCTTGTCCAGCACCCAGTTCGAAATCATCAATTCTTTGGTGCTCAGCCTTCTTTATGGTCCAACTCTCACATTTGTATGTGACTACTGGAAAAACCATAGCTTTGACTAGACAGACGTTTTTCAGCAAGGTGATATTTCTGCTTTTTAATAGTCTCTCTAAGTTTCTCACAGCTTTTCTTCCAAGGAATAAACGTCTTTTAATTTCATGGCTGCAGTCACCATCTGCAGTAATTTTGGAGTTCAAGAAAATAAAATCTGTCAGTGTTTCCACTTTTTCCCCATCTATTTGCCATGAAGTGATGGGACTGAATGTCATAATCTTAGTTTTCTGAATGTTGAGTTTCAAGCCAGCTTTTTCACTCTTCTCTTTCACCCTCATCAAGAGGCTCTTACTTCGTCTTTGCTTTCTGACGTTAGAGTGGTATCATCTAGAGAATGGTGCACCAGAGGATGAGACAGTTGGATGGCATCAATGATTCAATGGAAATGAGTTTGAGCAAACACCAGGAGATGGTGAAAGACAGGGAAACTTGACATGCTGCAGTCCTCACGGGGTCACAAGAGTTGGACAAGACTTAGTGACTGAAAAACAACAACAATAAATTTGCATATCTGAGGTTGTTGATGTTTCTCCCAACAATCTTGATTCCAGCTTGTGAGTCTTCCAGCCTTGCATTTTGAATGATGTACTCTGTATACAAGTTGAATAAGCAGGGTGACAATATACAGCCTTGACCTACTTCTTTACCAATTTTGAATCAGCCCATTGTTCCATGTCCAGTTCTAACTGTTGCTTTTTGACCTGCATACGGGTTTCTCAGGAGATAGGTAAGGTGGTCTGGTATACCCATGTCTTTCAGAATTTTTCAGTTTGTTGTGATCCACACAGTCAAAGGCTTTAGCCTAGTCAATGAAGCCAAAGTGGGTATTTTTCTGGAATCCCCTTGCTTTATCTATAATCCAGTGGATATTGGCAATTTGGTCTGTGGTTCCTCTGCCTTTTCTAAATCCAGTGTGTACGTGTGGGAGTTCTTGGCTCATGTACTGTTGAAGCCTAGCTTGAAGGAGTTGAGCATTACCTTGCTAGTATGCGAAATAAGCCCAATTTTATGGTAGTTTGAACATTCTTTGGCATTGCCTTTCTTTGGGATTGGAATGAGAACTGACCTTTCCCAGTCCTGTGGCCACATGCTGAGTTTTCCAAATTTGCTGGCTTCTTGAGCACTTTCACAGCATCATCTTTTAGGATTTGAAATAGCTCAGCTGGAATCCCATCACCTCTACCAGTTTTGCTCATAGTAATGTTTCCTAATGCCCACTTGACTTCATACTCCAGGATGTCTGGCTGTAGGTGTGACCACACCATCATGGTTATCTGGGTCAGTAAGATGTTTTTTATTAGTTCTTCTGTGTATTCTTCCCACCTCTTTATAATCTCTTCTGCTTCTGTTAGGTCCTTGCTGTTTCTGTCCTTTATTGTGCCCATCTTTGCCTGAAATATTCCCTTGGTATCTCCAATTTTCTTGAAGAGAAATGAGTCTTTCCATTCTATTATTTTCTTGTATTTCTTTGCATTGTTCACTTAAGAAGGCTTTCTTATCTCTCCTTGCTGTTCTCTGGAACTCTGCATTTAGTTGGATATATCTTTCCCTTTCTCGTTTGCCTTTCGCTTCTCTTTTTTTCTGAGCTATTTGTAAGGCCTCCTTAGACAGCCATTTTGCCTTTTTGCATTCCTTTCTCTTGAGGATGGCTTTGGTCACCATCTCCTGTACAATGTTACAAACCTCCATCTATAGTTCAGGTATTCTGTCTAAACAGATCTAATCCCTTGAATTTATTCACCACCTCCACTGTCTAATCATAAGGGATTTGTGATTTGATTTAGATCATACCTGAATGGTCTAGTAATTTTTCCTACTTTCATCAATTTAAGCCTGAATTTTGCAATAAGAAGCTCATGATCTGAGCCACAGTCAGCTCCACGTCTTGTTTTGCTGACTGTATAGAGCTTCTTCATCTTTGGCTACAAAGAATATAATCAGTCTGATTTCAGTATTGACCAGCTGGTGAGGTCCATGTGTAGAGTCGTCTCTTGTGTTGTTGGAAGAGGGTGTTTGCTATGACTAGTGCGTTCTCTTGGCAAAACTCTGTTAGCCTTTGCCCTGCTTTATTTTGTACTCCAAGGTCAAACTTAACTGTTACTCCAGATATCTCTTGACTTCCTACTTTTGCATTACACCCCTGTATGGTGAAAAGGACATCTTTTTTTTGGTGTTAGTTCTAGAAGGTCTTATAAGTCTTCATAGAACCATTCAAATTCAGCTTCTTGAGCATCACTGGTTGGGGCATAGTCTTGGATTACTGTGATGTGGAATGGTTTGCCTTATGATTGGATTCCAACTATCTGGGACCCAGAGAAGCCCAATACTTTAGAAGAACTGGAAGTGGTAACAAAAAGTTGTGTGTAAGATGATATAAGTGATATTGTTTAGAACTGCATGAGACCCAGAGTGAGATGAGACTTCCTTATATAGTTATTCTCATATAACTTTATATAGTTACTCTCATCTCAGTTATTCCCAGTGTCATTTTCAGGATCAGAACATATCGGCTCAGGGAAACATTTTTTTTAAATATCAGTGTAATTTTTTTATTATATACCATATTTTCCTTACATGCATACTACTAAGATAGAAATTTATTATATAATTATCTCATTTATTTTGCATAGAACCAGTTTTTCGTAAGCTGCGCTGATAACAGAGTTGTGTTCAACAGGATTGGCAATGCCATTGCTCAAAGGATACTTAAAGCTCACAGGTAAGCTTTTTAGCATTTTGGTAGAAGTTGTTACTGCAGATGTTCTTGCCTTTACTGCTAAAATGACTTTTGAAAGCCCATTTTTAAAATACCGTCTTTTTCTAGCAGACATGACTTTTGTTCAGCTAGCAGTAGGTTATTGAGTCCTTAAATCTGCGTCAGTTGCTGAGAATTTTTGAGTCCATTTTTGAGGAACTCTGAATGCTCCCAGAGCAGTCATTTTTTCCTGGCCAGTCTCTTTCCCACACATTAGACTTGTGATTTGATTTATTTAAAGGCAGACAGTGAGTTGTGTTCACTTAAAAATCAAAGCAAAACAGTCAAAACATTTTCCCATGGGTTATATTTAAATTCTTGTTACCCTCTGTCTTTTTCAGCTCATGTGACTGTTTTCTTTAATAACACTTCTGTTAAGATATAATTCACATACCATACAATGCTCCCAAAGTGGACGATTCAGTCATTTTTAGTATTCACAGAGTTGTGTACAACTATCTCTGAATCAATTTTACAACATTTTCATCATTCCAGAATGAAACTCCATACCTATTAGCAGTTACTGCCTATTCTTCCTTTTCTTAGCCCCTGGCAACCTAGAAATCTAGAAATGCCACATGTAAATAGAATTATACAATATGTGGCCTTTTGTGACTTGCTTCTTTCACTTAGCTAAATGTTCTCAAGGCTCATCTATGTTATAAAATGTATCAGTATTTCATTTATTTTTATTGTCAGGTAATATCCCATTATCTGTCTATGTGTCATATAAAAGGACTTATCCATTCATCAGTTGGTAGATACTTGGTTTGTCTCTACTTCTTGGCTATTATAAATAAAACTACTATAAATATTCTGTACTGGTTTTTATGTGCAGACATGTTTTCTTTACTTTAGGGGTAAAATTACTGGATCATATGGTAACTCTAATGTTTAACATTTTAAGGAACTGTCAGAATGTTTTCAGAAGTGGCAACACTATTTTACATTCCCATAGTATATGAGGTTTCCAATTTTTCTGTATCATTACTAATAGTTACAATTATCTTTCTTTTTGACTATAGTCATCCTAGTAGATGTAAAATGGCATCTCATGTAGTTTTGATTTGAATTTTCATGGTGACTGATAATACTGAGTATTTTTTTTGTTTGTTTATTGTCCTTTCGTTGTTATCATTGTCCATTTTTAAATTAGGTTGTCTTTTTATTATTCAGTTGTAAGAGTCCTTTATATATTCTGCATACAAATCAGATTTATGATTTGCAAATATTTTCTTCCATTCAGTGTGTTTTCTTTTTTAGTTTCTTGATACTGTCCTTTGAAACACAAAAGTTTCAAATTCTGATGAAGTTCATTATCTTCATTTCCCTTTATTGCTTGTACTTTGGCTTCATAGCTGGAAAACACTGTCTGGTCCAAAATCATGAAGATTTATGCCTGTTCCCTTCTAAGAATGTTATAGTTTCAGCTCTTATATTTAGGACTTTTTTGAGTTAATTTTTGTATATGCTGTGAGATAGAGGTCTAACTTTGTTCTTTTGTATGTGGAATATACAGTTGTTCAAGCAGCATTTGTTGAAAAGTCTGTTCTTCCCTGCTGAATTGTCTTGACACGTGGGACTAGTTCTTTTTATGACTGATTTTAGCTCTGTGTAGGAACAGCAAAATAAGGAAAATCACTGGTTGTGGTTTCATCACTCAGTCGTGTCCGACTGTTTGCGACCCCATGCACTGTAGCCCGCCAGGTTCCTCTGTCCATGGGATCTCCCAGGCAGGAAACCTGGAGTGGATTGCTATTCCCTTTTCCAGGGGATCTTCCTGACCCAGGGATGAAACCCAGGTCTCCTGCATTGCAGGAAGATTCCTTACTGTCTAAGCCACCAGAGAAGCCCAAGAAAATCATTACATTTTATTGTTTCAATTCATTGAATGTATACGGTGGAGAATATTAAGTACATATACATTTGGAACTCAAACCATTTTTTGACGTCCAGTGCCATGTAGTACTTTAATATCTTTTTTCACATATAAATATGTGGGGCTTTTTAGACCTAAGAACAATTTACAATGGCCACTACCAGCATTTTTTAAATATTCATTTATTTATTTATGGCTATGCCGGGTCTCCGTTGCTGTATGGACTTTTCTCTAGTTGCGGCGGGTGGGGGCTGCTCTCTAGTTGCAGTGCGTGGGCTCCTCGTTGCGGTGGCTTCTCTTATTGAGCACAAGGTCTCATCAGCTGTGGGTCCCAGGCTCTAGAGCACGGGCTCAATAGTCCCGGTGCACGGGCTTAGTTGCTCCAGGGTATATGGGATCTTTCTGGATCAGGGTTCAGTCTGTGTCTCCTACATTGGCAGGCAGATTCTTAACCACTGAACCACCAAGGAAGCTCACAGCATTTTATGTGATTCACATATTCTATCTACAGACTCTTACTGAATTTTCACAACTACTCTTGAAAGTAGATCATGTAGTTTTGTTGTTATTATTGTTGCTATACATTTTTATTTTTTCTGTTTGATGCCTTTATTAGCATTTAATACCTTTTCATTTTTTAGTGATTGGTCTGGGGATTGCAATATGTATCTTTTTCTTTGCCCCCTTTTTAAAGTTAAAACTGAGATGAAAGAGGTGATGTGCCTTGTCTGGGACACTAACAGCAGAAGGCAAAAACAGCTTTGAGGCCAAGTGTTTGGACTTCGGACCAACTGCATCCCACAGCAGCTTGGCAGCTTGGCTCCGGGCCCACTCATGTCCAACTCTACAATCCCGTGGACTGTAACCCATTAGGCTCCTCTGTCCGTGGGATTTACTAGACAAGAATACTGGAGTGAGTTGCCATTTCCTACTCCAGGGGATCTTCCCAATCCAGGGATCCAACAGGTGTCTCTTTCATCTCCAGCACTGGCAGGCAGATTCTTTACCACTGCGCCACCTGTATCTCCCATTCATTGACAGGATTGCAGACCACTTCAGGGTTGCTCCACATTGAGGCAAGCCATTTGGACCTTTATAATCCTGTCCTCCCGTTGACTGGTCATTGGATGTAGGCCGACTCCGGGAAATGGGTATGACCTTGAGTGAGGCAGGCTCCTTTGGCTTCTGGAGGTCAGTTCCTGAGAAGGACCACTGTGCGTGAGTGGTGAGGGGCAGCAGCCAGCACTCTCAGCAGCTGAGGGAATGGCTGTCTTGGGCCCACAGTGAGGGCCTCTGGGCAGTGCGGCACAAAACTCACCCATCCTGCAGAGCCCGGTCCCACGCATCACAATCACCATTTCACAAAAACACAGAGGGCTTGGCTCCACTCCAGCTTTACTGGATCAGAATTTCCTGAAGGGGAACCCAGGCACTTTTATTTTATAAATGTTTACAAGTAATTCCAGGGCACAGCCAAGATGATGTAGTACTCATCTAGAACAGCATGCATGCGTGCTAAGTTGGTTTAATCGTGTTCAACTCTTTGCAACCCTATGGACTGTAGCCTTCCAGGCCCCTCTGTCCATGGGATTCTCCAGGCAAGAATATTGGAGTGAGTTGCTGTGCCCTCTTCCAGGGGATCTTCGCATCTCAGGGATTGGGCCTGTATGTCTAAAGTCTCCTGCATTGTCAAGCAGGTTCTTTACCACCAGCGCCACCTGAGAAGTCCCTAGAACAGGATATATGCCCATAAATATTAATAACAGTCTGTGTTTTTACAGATGAACTTTATTCTTTGCCTTCTCAAATGATTTTATTAAGAAAGTCACCATAAGACTGTTTCTGAGATAACTTAAAAACAGTCTGTTTACAGTTAAACATACACACACACACGGATTCCTTGCATCCTTTTCAGTCTCTCAATTTTAGGGGACAATTTATGTCTCATTTACAAAACTGCATTATATTTCTGTCAACTCTTGCATTTTATTGATGTAGGAGTGTCCTCTTGGTCTCTAAAGCACATTGAACAAAAAAGAAAAATAATTTTTCATGAAATTGAAGTAAGTCACAAAAATACATTTAGTTGACAAATGAGCTCATTGGGCTGAGCAGTGAATCATGAATTTTGGAGCTGTGATCAGCTAATCAGGAGAGTAGGATGAATCTCAGCTTTGCTCATCCCAATTAATAGTTCCCTATAGTATATGGTTTAATAAGTTTCTGTAAGATTTGTTTTTAACTGTTTGGAACCTGAAAGGACATTTTTCCTTGGCATATTAATTTGTCTTCTGAAATCTGCCCTTCTTCAAAATTGTAGCACTTTTTAGAGCTGGAAAGAACTTTAAGATATATTCTAATGGAACATTTCCCAGTGACCCTGGGATCCATGGTTAGAGAGCCTGGCAAGGTAGCATCTGTTGCAGATTTTATCTCATGCTGGGAGTTCACAGTGCACATTAAAGATGGGCCATTTCAAACTCATTCTGTAGAAACTGGGAAATGAGATCATCAGATTTCAAATTCACTGTGTGTCATTTCACTTTGATCTCACAATAGTCCCACTTGCTTTGACAGTCACTTCAAAGTGGTATGTGTATCACTCATTCAGACTTCCAGTGGGCACACATATGTATCCCGGAATCATATTTCACATTTTCCCCCTTCTCTGTGTCTCCACATTATTGTTCATCTCCTATGTTAATTCCAAATTATAAAATATATTTTTATGGAATAATGTCAAACCTGTGAGCTTGTATTCTTAGGAAAAAGGCAAAAGGAGGCTGCAGGCAGCCTCCTCACTGAGAGCCATCATGGGCCATCCCCAAGCTTACCCCTCTCTCTTCCTTCCGCTCTTCTCAGTCTCAGAACTGCCCTGCCAGGGTCACATGCCTAGCAACAAGTATAATTTTGGCTGTTGGAAAAAGAATAGAATACAGCACAAAGCAGATGGAGGGAAACGGCAATCAGCATTCGGCCAGCCTGACCAAGGAACACAGGCTCTTTTCCAGAGCCCTCCCTCCTTAGAGAGATCGGAGTCTTTAAATTGCCAACTTCTCTCAACAAAGGCTGAGCCTTTGTTTTTCTACCAGCCCTGGCAGCCCCACATCAGTTCCCATAATGAGTTCTCTGATCCCCTTACTTTTTCCTGGTTCCTCTCAGCATCCATAATTCTTTGCAGAACCAGGCCAAGCCTCCGTGTCCTGATTCATAACCTAGAGCCTCAGAATATTGTTCCCCCCTGCTGAACTGTGGGAAATAGCTGTGGGAATCTCTGCAGAAAACAGAAGGTCTGCTCTAGAAACCAAAACTGTCCTGGAGGTGCAACCAGCTCTCAACCAGCTAGAAGCCTGTCTTTGACAACTCAAATAGGGCTAGAGATCAGGGAGAAGAAATCATAATCCACAGCCTAACACTGACGCTTTGTACCATGTCTGCATAAGCCAAAAGACAGAGTATAACCAATTGATCCAACAAGAAAACGTAAAACACTGTGGACGGTTTCTGAAGATGCAACCATTTTTGCTTATGGAACCTTCACATGCATGATTTTGCTGCCCTGGTAAAAAACTTCTAAGTGAAACAGTGCATTTTGCACTGTTATCACTACGAGGTGGACACATGCAGTGAAATAGGAAGTTGATTTAAATGCATCTGTATTTTAATATTAAACTGCATTGGAAAATACACAGTTTTGAAAATTGCTCAAACTCTTCATGCTTCCTACAACTGTAGAATAATGCCAGATGATGCTTATAGTTTGGCCATGAGTAATGGTATGAGGAACCTCCTCTGGAGAATCTGAAAGTAATTGGGAACCGGATGTCTGGAGATCCGAGTTCTTCCCAGCTCTGTTGTCTACAAGCACATGACCTTTCAAATCTATCATTTCTGCCTTTCTGGGCACTCCATTTTTTCACCAACAAGGAGAATAATAATATCTGCTCTACCTAACCCATATGAATAGATGTGAAAGCAATTTGAAAACTGTCAAGGACCAGCTCATGTAAGAAATTACTATGTTATTTCCAGGATATTCATCATCTGGAAATGTGCTAGCTCACACTAAAGTCGAGCACGGACAAAGAATCACAATTCTGAAATCAACTATTTATTGTTGTTGTTGTTCAGTCACTAAAGTCGCGTCCAGCTCTTTGCAATCCCATGGACTGCAGCACCCCAGGCTTCCCTGTCCTTCACTAGCTCCCAGAGTTTGCTCAAACTCATGTCCATTAAGTCAATGATGCCACCCAGTCATCGAATCCTCTGTCATCCCCTTATCCTCCTTTCTTCAATCTTTCCCAGCCTCGGGGTCTTTTCCAATGAGGCAGCTCTCTACTTTAGGGGGCCAAGGTACTGGAGCTTCAACTTCAGCATCCTTCCAGTGAATACTCAGGGTTGATTTCCTTTAGGGTTGACTAGTTCAACTATTTAGAAACAATTTAGAAATTAATACTGTTAATTTTATCAATTATTTACAAATTAATATTTATGTTAGAAACAAGTGTTTTCTTAAAGGGATGTTGAATGTGCCCCATTTTAAATTATTAGATGACTATTGCTGGATAAGGACAACTTACCTTGGTTCCCTATAACTGGTGCTTCTTCATTTTCTGACGAGTAAAGGCACATGATTGAAACACTGTCTAGAGGTGTCCTGCCAGAAATCTATAGCTGACTCCTCATAGGAATCAATTTTTGGATTCCTCATTATTGATTGGATTACACCTTCCTCCCAAATATAAAATAAAATATATTCCAAAACATAATGTGAGTTCAGTTTTGCTTTGTTTTAACTTTAGGCATTTGAAGATGTACAAGCTTTCTAATTGAAATCACTGGTTGTTGATTGATTAATAATGTTATTAAATCACTTTTGAGTCATTCCACATCCAACTTACTTTTTATGCATTCCTTTATTTAATTCTTTCATCGGTTCTCACATGAAATGGATGCAAATGATTTCCATTCTGTAGATGAGGCAGCTGAGGCCAAGAGTGATTACGGTAACCTGCCTACATCATACAGCTATTGATGAGTGTAACTGGGGCTCAGATCATATCTTTAGGATCTCAACTTGGGCTCTTTACCTTGTACCATTGTAGCTCGACTACAAAACTTTGCTCATTCCAGGGGAAGAAGAAATGTTCTCATTTCTCCCAGAAATCGAGGAGAGATACTTTACCTTAATTTAAAAAAAAAAATCAGATGAACATTTTCTTTTTTTTTTAAGTAATTTCTTGATAGATAAAATTTTCTTAGGTTTAAAGAAAAATCTACATCCTATAATTACCATATCCTATAATTTGCGTACCAAGCTGAAAGAACACGTTGGGTATGTTTCAGAATCACTGTCTTAAAGAAATTTAAGCTGCAGTTACAATAAAAAAGGAGAAAAATATGAAATTTAAGTATGCCCATGGCTGGTTTCACATTTTATCTTGTGGGATAACCTCCAAATTGTGTAAAATTCCTGGAGAAGAGGTTACATTAAGGCAGAGATGACAGAATGTGGCAGGAGAAGTTTGGATTTAGATCATTTAGTTGCTCTTATTTGATTCCAAAAATTAGATAAATGGTATCTCAGCAGATAGAGTAAAGATTAAAAAAAAAAAAAAGATAGAGTAAAGATTAATACCGGGCAGAGGCCAGCAATCATTTTGAGTCTGAGCCCGTGCCTTGGCAGAGGGAGGAAAGAAAGGAAAGATTCTTTTTTTAAAATGAGAATGAAAATGACTGGGCTGTAGCATAGTTTCATAAGAGCTTTTTCAGAGTCTTATTTGGATTATCTTATTTGCACTGAGGGGCGTGCCTGCTGAAGGTTATCAAGCCTAGACTTCAGTCTAAGTTACACATGCTGGACTAACCCTGAACATTCTTACATTTAACAGTTTGCCATTTTCGGGGCTTCCGTGGTGGCTCAATGGTTTAAAAAAAAAAAACAAAAAAAACCTGTCTGTCAATGCAGGGACACAGGTTCGATCCCTGGTCTGGGAAAACCCCACATATCATGGAGCAACTAAGGCCATGCACCACAACTACTGAAGCCCACGAGCCTAGAGCCTGTGCTCTACAATAGAAGTCACTGCAACGAGAAGCCCACCATAGCAACTTCAGGATAACCCGTGCTCTCTGCAATTAGAGAAAGCCCACCCACAAGCAGCAACAGAGACCCAGCACAGCCATAAATAGTAAACAACAATAAATAAACAAATTCTTTTTTTAAAGCTTGCCATTTTCAAAAAATAACCAGTGAAAAAAATTATGTGTGTGCATACACAGTATGCAGTGTCCTATCTATAAAAGTCTCACAGATAATATGCAAGGTCGTGCTAAATAGAACCAGCATTACTAGTGGACTAGCAATAATTTCCACCAACTCCTTCATTTACAGATGAAAGAACTTGAAGTCCAGAAAGGTTTACTGCATTTGAAAAGATTTGCCAAACACAAAATAAAATGGGCCATGTCCCAAACCACAGAGAAGCTACACACCAATTCTCCCATAACTGATACCACTGTGGAGTACAATTCTCCCCATAAAGAAATACTAAGCCCCAACCACAATTGTTATTTCTGGCAACATTCACTGCTGCAAAATCTACAATGAGAGGATTTATACCAGCTCTTGATGTTTATGGCAATGAAATATGGTCTATAAATCTCAAATTCTCAAAAGATAAAGTGTCTCGTCACAGGAGAAGCACAGTGAGCTCCTCTGAGGCCGTTTTGTAGATCCTGAGACCCAGACCCCTCTTCTGACTGCACCAGGCTGAGGGGGAGGGGAAGGCAGAGGGGATTCTACTGAGAGGAGAGCAAGGAGGGAAACCTGAGGAAAGCCGCTGCTTGAATTAGGACTCTGTTTTTAAAGGGACAGACAGCATTTCAGCAATCACAAAAATTAAAAATATTAAAGATCCCATGTTCTCACCACTTTGACAATTTGCTTGTTATTTTCCTATTTTCTTTTTGGTCCATATTCATATACAGACATATTTTCTGAATTGTTATTTCGTTTCCCTATAACTCACGTGGAGTTCTGTCTCAAGTCTTACTTCCATACAATAGAGGGAAAATTAGTTTAGTTATTTCCTGATAAATGTGACCAAATTCAATGATTTGTGGTTATCTCTGCTCCATATTCAGTCCGTCAGGGTGCTCCCTGGTCTTTCCTCCTCTCCTGCATCCTTGGTATAGACTCTTGGGGTCCTGGGTCTTTGGGAAAGGGCTCCTAGCGCTCAGTATTGACCTGGTTGAAGCCCGTTCTGGCATCTGCTTACTGTAGCCTGGGGGCCTCAGCCTTCTCCTTTCAAACCTGCCTCTCTGTCCTTTCTCCTCTATTGCTTCCACATCCTGTAAGCTGATAATCATTTCTGAGTGTTCCCTGGAAGCAAGGCTCAGATCCTCGTGGCCCCATATCCTGTTTGAGAGCGAGTAGGGCCTGTCCTGTTCTCCCTGGAATTCTACTTAAGGACAAAGGACAGAGTCCCTGCCCTGAGTCTCACTCACTTCTTTATTTTATTTTACTTTTATTTTTTTTGGAGTATAGTTGCTTTACAGTGTTGTACAACAAAGTGAATCAGCTATACATACATATATAGCCCCCCTTTTATGGATTTCCTTCCCATTTAGGTCACCACATAGCATTGAGTAGAGTTCCCCGTGCTATACAGTAAGTTCTAATTATCTATTTTCTACATCGTACCAGCATTAGTTGTAAAGAACCCGCCTATCAATGCAGGAGATAAAAGAGATGTGGGTTCTATCCCTCCGTTGGGGAGATCCCCTGGAGGAGGGCGTGGCAACCCACTCTAGTATTGTTGCCTGGAAAATCCCATGGACAGAGGAGCCTGGAGGGCTACAGTCCATGGAGTCACAAAGAGTCAGACACGACTGAAATGACTTAGCCTGCATGCATAGTATCAATACTGTATATATCTCAATCTCAATCTCCCAATTCATCCTATTGCCATCCTTTACCCCTTGGTGTCCATACATTTGTTCTCTAGGTCTGTGTCTCTATTTCTGCTTTGTAAAAATGATTGCACCATTTTTTTCAGAGTCCACATATATGCATTAATATACAGTATTTGTTTTTCTCCTTCTGATTTACTTTACTCTATATGACAGTCTCTAGGTCAACCCACCATCCATGTCTCTACAAAGGACCCAATTTCATTCCTTTTAATGGCTGAGTAACATTCTATTGTATATATGTACCACATTTTCTTTATCATTCTTATTTCTTTAAACTCCTGCCTCAGCTCAAAGTATGTCTACCCGGTTCCTTAAATCTAAGAAGCTGATATCTTTGTGCCCTGACTCCTTTGTGAGAGCGTCATCCTAGAGCAAGGCCTCCTTCATATCTCCATTTGCTAAGGGGGAAGTAAACACATTTAAGGAGAAAAATTTAATAGTTAATAGTATCAGTCTGCCACATCTGTGATTGTCTTGTGATTGCAGCTTTGCATTAGGGCCATTTTAACACACTACCAGAAGTACTTTGCTAGGAAGCCATCACAGTGGTTGTTTTGTGGCTTTAAGAAGTTATATCCATGAATGGCTATAACATAATTTAGTTAACCATCTCCCCATTATCGGACATTTATTTCCAATTTCTAGCTATCGTACATAACACTTCTATGAGAGTTAGTGAGTTTTGAAAGAAAAATTTATTTTAACAAAAAGCCTGAGAATGCAATTTTATAAAATTGTTCTGAACTAAAATGGATAAAGCGATGGCCTGCATGATGGCCTGGTGCCCACTAGCTCTTCTTTTGCTTTTAAAATCATAAATAATTCTGCACGGTAGGGGCTCAGGTTCTTGCCCTACATCAACTGCTGTCATTTCACCTCCTCAGCATTGTGAGGATGTTTCAGAAGGGGTTAGGATCCTTAGCATCCGGGAACCATTGTTTTCTAGGGACTAGATCAAGAAGGGAGGCTGGACATGCTCGCGCATAAAATTTTCTCTTCATTGACTTAAACTTAGCAACAATTTTATGGTTTAAAATTCTGGAGCCCTTTGTTTTTTATGGCAGTGAAAATCTAAGTCATTTCTGCTGATTTCCTGAACACAATTTAAAAATTTCATCAATAAGGAAATTCAAAAGCTGCTACATTGAAAAAAGAAAAAAAGCAAAGACATTGATATAGAACTAACAGAGTCCCAAAAACAAGAAAATGTGAATAGTCTGATTTCTACAAACTGACTCTTCAAGAATGTTTTGTCTAAAGATAGAAGATTTTTATAGGACATTTCCAAATGTCTACATTTTGAAGTCATCTTTGCTTTTGAAAAAACACAAGGATACAAGGGAACTATCTTTTACAAACAGAATAACAAATACTTCGTATTCAAGACCAAAAATGTTACTTCTGAAATTTTTCTAACCAATGTGAAAAACAACTTATGTGTGTCAGCACACATAGCAAAATAGGTATTTTGAAATTTTGGAGTAGCAAAAAATTTGAAATGATTCAATGCCCACCAAAAGAGAACTGGTTTAAATATTATGGCATGGATTTGGAATACTGTCATTTTGTTTTTTAAAATGGGCATCTCTCTAAGTGCAAATATCAAAGAATTTCCAGGATACAAGATATATTATTTTTGTTTAATTCAGAAATGTGTTTATAGTATTCTAACATTTGTGTGGAAGGAAAGAATACATATATATGTTTATAAGTTCATAGACTATTTCTGAAAGAACATGAAAGGTAATACGAATTGCCCTTAGGGAGGGGAAATAAAGGCTAGAGACAAAGGAGTGAAAAAGAGATTTTTTCATTGTCTAATCTTCTACTTCTGAAGACTTGTTCTGTGAGCATATGTTATCCACTCAAAAACGTAATTTATTTGGTGATTCCTCAAAAAGCTAAATATAGAATAACTATGTGACTCAGTAACACCATTCCTGGGTATATAAAATAAATGAAAACAGGGACTCAAATATTATATGCCCACATTCCCTGCTGAGCACTGAAGAAATGATGCTTTCAAATTGCAATGCTGGAGAAGACTCTCAAGAGTCCTTTGGACAGCAAGGAGATCAAACTAGTCAATCCTAAAGAAAATCAATCTTGAATGTTCCCTGGAAGGACTGATGCCAAAGCTGAAGCTTCAGTACTTTGGCCACTTGATGTGAAAAGCTGACTCATTGGTAAAGACCCAGATGCTGGGAAAGGTTGAAGGCAGGAGAAGGGGGTGACAGAGGATGAGGTGGTTGGATGGCAACATCGATACAATGGACAGGAGCTTGAGCAAACTCTGGGAGAGAGTGAAGGATGGGGAAGCCTGACGTGCTACAGTTCCCAAGGTTGCAAACAGTCAGACACAACTTAGCCACTGAACAACAATGATAACAAATCCACTGCAGCATTATTCACCATAGCCAAAAGCTGGAACTATCACAGGTGCCCACCTACAGATGACAAGATAAACCAAATGTGGTCTCTACATGTAACAGAATATTATTCAGCCATAAGAAGGAAGGAAATTCTGACTCATGCTACATCATGGATGAATCTTGACAGATATTATGCTAAGTGAAATAAAATCAGCCACAAAAGGTCGAATACTGTTTGATTTCGCTTAGCTGAAAATATCTAGACCAGGCAAATTTCTAGAGACAGAAAGTAGATTAGACATTGCCAGAGGTTGCTGGGAGGGGAAATTGGAAGTTATTGCAAAATTATCAGAGTTTCTATTTGGGCTTATGAAAAACTTTTGCAAATAGAGATCAGGATGGTTGCACAAGATGTGAAAGTAATGAGAACACTGAATGGTACACTTCAAATTGGTTAAAATGGTAAATTTTATGTTACATATATTTTACCACTGGCTTCCCTGGTGGCTCAGATATGAAAGAATCTGCCTGCAGTGCAGGAGACTTGGGTTCGATCCCTGGGTTGGGAAGATCCCCTGGAGAAGGAAATGAAAACCCACTCCAGTATTCTTTCCTGGAAAATTCCATGGACAGAGGAGTCTGGTGGGCTAGAGTCCATGGGGTCCCAAGAGTCAGACACGACTGATTGACTAACACTTATGTTTTACCACAATAAAAAAATTCAACTAATAATGTAATCTAATTTAAAGAAAAATATCTTGTTGAACCTCTTGCCTATCAGAGGTATTCCAGAAGCAAACATTCTTCCAACCAGACCCCATCCTCTCAAAGCAAACAGTACCAGGTGCATGCTTTGTGCAAAGGTCCTCTGGTGGGCACTGCCCAAAATAGAAAGCTAAGTGGACATACGTCCTGTGTTTCAAAAAGGCATATCACATATTCTAGCCAGCAGAGGTACCTGTCACTGTTGTGTAAAGCAAAGAAGGTGCTGAGGAGGCATGCCAGCCATGTGCAGCAGGAATGTGAAGGCAGAAGCAAGTCAGTTCTGACTGGCATATCCAGGATGGCCTGGTGCGAAGAGCTGGTCATCAGTCCTGCAAGAGAAAGAGGGGTTCTGCGAGGAGAAGGTCATCCAGGCTCGGGGGCAGACAAGTTAGGTCGGCTAACCTGCTTAGTGCGGGTGTACCTCTGAACAGAGGGCAGCGGTGTCCCATCACTGGAGTGTGGGCCTGGGAGGATCAGACTAAAGGTGATTTTGTAAAGACAGTTGAGACCATGTGCACGCATCCTCAGTCACTTCAGTTGTGTCTGACTCTTTGCGACCCTATGGACCATAGCCCACCAGGTTTCTCTGTCCATGAAATTTCCCAGGCAAGAATACTAGAGTGGGTTGCCCTTTCCTTCTCCAGAGATGTCTGTAACTGGCTGTGATCAATTAATGATAAACACCATTGCACTCAGACCAGCTTGTTGAGGCCAGATGGTGTCAATTTTCAACTGTAAAATTCATTTGGACTTTTAAATACCAGCTGTGGGACAGTGGCTTAGGTATTCTTTCTGTTCTTCCCATTTTCTAGCTTAATATCTAGGAATGTGAGCTTCTTACCCTTACCTGACAGAGAACTTTTAACAGTTTATATCTTTTTTTTAAAAAATTTCCAACTCAAACTGTGTTTGCCATCTAGTGATTAATTCATGCCATTACAGTACCCTAGTTCAGATTTCCTCATTTCTAGGCTCTGCAGTTAAGCTCAAAGGCCTCCAGACTCTGTCCTGTTGGCTGTGGCTTCTGCCTCGAGCCACACTTTCCCTAAGTCTTCCTACAGTAAGCTGACATCAGAGATCTCAGTAATTAAGTCTGATCCCTCTAAGAGTAGTAATAATATTCACCCAAAATAAATGTGTAGCAGTTTTTTTTAAAAAAGAAAAATGTAGCAGTTTAAAAGAAAATGCATTTTAGGAATTATGTATTATGAAAAGTTTAGGGAGATTCCGATTTGAAAATTAAGCTGCAGCAACATCTTTGTGTGAATGTAGACTTCTCAGATAAACGGGTGAGATTCTGACCATAGTGGCTACCATGGCCACCTCCAGACTTGCTCTTCTTCCTGTCTGTCTTCCAGAGATAAGGACATTAACAGTCTCGCCTCCAAGGAGGCAGGATCTATTTGAATATAGTTCTCCAAATTTCCGATTTTCTGAACGCAGATCAAAGTAAGGAGCCACGCTTTCTTCTTCTAAACATTTGTTACATCCTTGAGTTAGCAAAGGCAACTCAAAGGCTTTTCTTTCAAAGGCTGTTGTTAATCAGTTGGGAGAGTGAGCCAAGAAATATTTCGTATATGCAGGAGATTTAAAACTCAACATCAGTTACTTAAAATTCTTGATGGGCCCAGGGAAACATTTTGCATTTGAAGCAGAGTTTTCAGGGATGAATCAGAGCTTCTGAATGATGATTTCTGCACTGGAAAATATCCTGGGTCCAATATCTTGTTTTTCCCCTGAGATTTAGGCTGTGGGAACTCATTTACTCAGTGATTGCTAACTGAATGCCTACTGTCCGCAGGCAATGGTTAGAATAATATCTTTTCAAAACTTTATTGTAACCTCTCCAACTTCCATGGAATCCACGCAAGGCCTTCTTACAAGGAATTTTGTCCTAGGAAGGATTGTGCTGTAGAGAGATAGTGGATATAGTTCCCACTTTCCTGCCAAGTGTAGCTTATTTTTCAGGTTGTTAACGAATGGTTAGCCTGATAGCCGGTTCTGGCTTCCAGTCTAGCAACATGCCTGGAACGTGATAGAGGGTATTGTGGGAAGCCATTCACTCAGTCCCCAAAACCGTGTGAACTGCTTGGCTGTCATTTTTAACCGTGACTGTGTCTTTTTTTTTTTTTCCTTGTGATGAAACTCTCTGCGTCTGACTTTTGCAGGGGAAGCCAGAGATACCGGGTGTATGTCGTGATACCACTTCTGCCAGGTTTTGAAGGAGACATTTCAACCGGTGGAGGAAATGCTCTACAGGCAATAATGCACTTCAACTACAGGTGCCAAAGTTCTGCAGTCCTCTGTTTTCAGCTTGCAGTCAGTCACGCATGTAAACTGGCCAGAGGCATGGAAATGTCTCTCCACATCTACTCAATGGAGCGTTGAGCAGATGGACACATTTCGTTGTTTTGCATTTGAATCTTGGCCTGTTCACTAATTGATAAAACTCAAATAGAGCCTAAAATCTTAAATGGTAGGCCTAGGACACTTGGTAAGTATAAAAGAACTAAAATATTAGTCTCTCTCTTATACTAATTGCCTATCACATATATATATATAGAGAGAGTGCATATCTCCATTTATAAGATATATATACACACACAATATATATACAAATATAAAAATACTAACATTTTAGTTATTTGTTGTTGCTATTTGTTGTTTAGTTGCTAAGTTGTGTCTGACTCTTTTGCAACCCCGTGGACTGTAGCCCGCCAGGCTCCTCTGTCCATGGGATTTCCCAGGCAAGAATACTGGAGTGGGTTGCCATTTCCTGCTCCAGGTGACCTTCCCAACCCAGGGATCAAACCCACATGTCCTACATTGGCAGGTGGATTCTTTACCACTGAGCCACCAGGGATTGAGTACATATTAATATATATTATAAATCAATGTATATTATCTATATAAATTATAGATACAATTTATATCTATATAAAACTTTATATAGATATAAAGTTCTTTATACATAATTAATTTTAAAGATAATTTAAAAATTATCTTCAAGCCATAAATAGTTATTGAGCTTTCCATATTCTTTGCAGTAAGTAGATAAAAGAAAAAAAATAAATGCTTACAGTGACATGATTTGCACATGATGGTTTATGAGTATTTTAGGCAGCAATCCTTCAACAAGGTTGGTAATAATAGTCTCTGCCAGTAAGTGAAGCATGAAGGTTCTTTCCTGTCTCCTGGAGTTTTAATTCTGTTTTCCCTACCATCTCATTGTTAGAATTTTAGGGAGAATGCGAAGTCCTGTTCTCAGTATTCTGAAAAGCAGAGAGTCCACATTGACTCAAAAAGGCCCACGAGGCTTCAGATTTGGCGAGGAGATGATGATGAAAGGGCTGAGAGGTCCTAGCTGGTGGGCGGTGTAGCGAGGTGGTGCAGAGTGATGGAAACCACGCCCCCTGGAAACCCCACCCCCACCCCCCTGACGCATTCTTTCTGGGTCACTCAGCTGAGAAGAGTGACCTAGTAGAAAGTAAATGCAACAGCCCTGGCATAAATCCAGCTCCCAGTTACAGACCCTGTGTCCTGAGACACAAAAGTGCCCCACTCAGGATCATATGTCAGAGCAAGAACTAGCACTTGGATATTTTCTTTTAATGTCCTGTTTTTCAGAATCACTTATAGTTTCCCACCTTTCTAATCAAGTTCTTTTGTGGGGAAGGGACACATAAGATTTTGTCCCAAACCCCCAGAGTGTGAAGCAGATAAGGGTCAGGGCCCTGGTCAGATTGGAGGTGGGGGCTTAGATGCGCTCTGGCTTCTGTCCTCTTCCCTAGAGGCAGCCCTTGCAGGATCTAAGGCCTTCCCGTGGTTTGAGTGTACCACTGTGGTGGAAATCTTTTCTCTAGTCCTCTTGTTTCTTTCTGACTTTTCAAGCATGTATCGTTCTGTCTGCCAGGGTTTCAAGTAAAGATGTTTTGTTTCTCCTGGGGTGATTTTGCCCGGTGACAGTATGAGAAAACTTTCCCTGTGCTTTGGTCTATACACTTGAAGATTTGCCCACTTCTCATATTATCTGATTTATAACATGACAAACAAAGCTTTTGAAGTATTTAAGGCACTGACATAATGTTTAATTTGGTTTTATCCACTTCATTTGCCATGCTAATATTATTTTTGGAATATTGTCAATTGTAATTACTTTCTATGACTGTTTTCTTGGGTTTGAACCAGCTGAATGAAATAACATGTTTGGCTTTTGTTCAGCAACCGAAACTATAACCTTTTATTATGCAAAAACATCTCTATTTGCTGGCATCATCTTTAATAATATCAGCATTTCCTAGACATAAGTGTATTTTTAATTACTTTCATAGAGCAAGCAAATGGAGCATAGAATTTTTTGTTTTGTCAGTCTAATTCATTGCCTATTATCAGAGTCTTGAGAAACAAAACCATTAGAAGAGTCAGCTATTCGAGATTATACTTTTCACTTTTAAGGGATTTTCTATCTTTACGGAGAGAGCTCAGGTACAGTAGTTTCTTTAATTCCAAAGGAACTAATGCCACCTTTTCTAAGAGGGAAAACTCATTCATAATCCATCTTTTAAAAACAACATCTCTTTCTGGGCTTCCCTGGTGGCTCAGATGTAAAGAATCTGCCTGCCAATGCAGGAGACTCAGATTCGATCCCTGGGTCAGGAAGACCCCCTGGAGAAGGGAATGTCTACCCACTCCAGTATTCTTGCCTGGAAAATTCCAGAGGAGCCTGGTGGGCTACAGTCCATGGTGTCACAAAGAGTTAAACACAACTGAGTGATTAACATTTTCACTTTCTGAAATCTAATATCAATTTTGTAACTTTTCATTTATCCACCTCAAAACAACTTGTCCCATCAGTAACAGAAGTGACACTCATTTTTTTTTTTTTTTTTACTTTTAAAAAGCCTATGTAGCATCTTGTCATAAAAGCACTTGCTCTGTTTTTGCTTGGATTAGGTTATTGCAATTGGGATTGATTCCTTTGAAATCTCTTTAATTGTTTCTTTCCTTTATGTATTTTCAGAACCATGTGCAGAGGAGAAAATTCCATCCTTGGACAATTAAAAGCAGAGAGTGAGTAACCGCTTTTCTTTTCCTGCATGGTTGTTTCTTAGGACATATTATTAGTGTTTTTACAGTGTGGTTATAGAACTCTTCACGAAAGATAGCCCACAAAATGCTTAGCAGAAATAAATTACTTATTTTCACTAAATAGTCTAAACAGTTGTTCAAATCTCATCACAGTATGAGATGCATAAGTGATAAAAATGAGAGTATTTTTATAAATTTTTAAAAACTTTTTACACTTTGTATTTTTTTGGCCATACCCTGCAGTCTTTGGGTTCCTAGCTCCCTAACCAGGGGTAGAATGCAAACCCCCTGTGGTGCAAAGCTGAGTCTTAACCACTGGATGGCCGAGGAAGTCCCTATTTTTACAGTTTTTATAATTTGTTTTTATTTACTTATAGTAATTGTTTTCGTAAGAAGTGGAATTTGTAAGGCACCTCAAAAGACCCCACGTGTATACCTATGGCTGATTCACACTGATGCATAGCAAAAACCAAGACAATATTGTAATTATACTACAATTAAAAATTAAATTTTAAAAAATGACTTCATGTGTATCTTCTCCTGTGATCCCTCACCACAGTCCTAGAAAGTAAACAGGAAGGGGTCATCCCTGCTTTAAGGATGAGGACTTGGCCAACAAGTATGTATCTGGCCTCCTACATGCGTGCATGCTAAGTCGCTTCTTTGCAACCCTGTGGACTGTAGCCCACCAGGCTCCTCTGTTCATGGGATTCTCCAGACAAGAATTCTGGAATGGGTACCTATTTCCTTCTCCAGGGAGTCTTCCTGACCCAGGGATTGAACCCAGGTCTCCTGTATTGCAGGCAGATTCTTTACATCTGAGCCACGAGGGAAGCCCCATGGCATAGCAGGGACACCCCCAAATCCACTCCTAAATAAAAGCAACAAAAATGCTCACAAAAATTGTCAAAAATCAACTTCTGCAGAACTTGGGAAATTAACCAAGGGCATGTAACAATTTGTTTACTCAAGAAGGACAGCAGAATCTTGGTAAAAGCAGCAAGCTTTTTAATTTGCCATGTGCCCATCCCCTTCTCCTCAGTTCCATGGCAGCCTTGAAAACCAACTCCTTATCACTGTGAAAGGAAACCAGTAGCCTGGCAGCTACTGGGAGGAGCCGAATAGGTTGAAAGCTCCCATCTTCCCACAGTCCTCAGAGAATAGTCATAATTTGACCTGACAGACAGTTTGAAAGACTTTAAAATAGCTAGTTTGACTATGTTCAAAAAACTGAAGGAAATAAATCTAAGGAACTAAAGAGAAGTATAAAAACAATCACTCTCCAAATAGAAACCATAAAAACTAAAATTTTTTAATTAAAAAAAATTTTTTTACAAAAAAATGATCAAATATAAATTGAAATAAAATATGCATTAGAGAATTCGGTAGCATACTGGAGTAGGCAGGTAAGTCAACAAACTTAAAGATAGGTCAACTGAGATTACCCAGTCTGAGGAGCAGAAAAAAAGAATGCAGAAAAAATGATTGTGGCATTTAGAATAGCCCAGACAGCCTCTGTTGTTGTTCAATCAGCCTCTGTTGTTGCCGACTGTTTGTGACCCCATGGATTGTAGCACACCAGGCTTCACTGTCTTTCACCACCTCCCGGAGCTTGCTCAAACTCGTCCATTGAGTCAGTAATGCCATCCAACCATGTCATCCTCTGTCACCCCCTTCTCCTCCTGCCCCCAGTCTTTCCCAGCATCAGAGTCTTATCCAATGAATCAGCTTTTCTTGAAAAAGAACAAATTGGAGGACTCACACTCTCAATTTTAGAACTTACTAGAAACCTACAGTAATAAAACCAGTGTGGTACTGCTATAAGGATAGACATATAGGTCATAGGAATAGAACTGAGAATATAAAAATAAGTTCTTATGACTATGGTCATTTGAATTTCAACAAGGGTTTCAGAACAATTCCCTGTCCTGAAATGGTCTTTGAACAGCTGGATATTCACATACAAAGAGATGAAGTTGGACCTTACACCATATACAAAAAAATAAGTCAAAATGGATCAGGGCCTATAATGTAAAAACTCTTAGAAAAAAACAGACAAAAATCATTCTGACATTGTATTAACATATATTTCTTGGCTTTACAACAAAAATGTAAAAATAGATTAAGTTGGATTTCAACAGGCATAAAAGCTTTTATGTTCCAATGGACACTATCAAGGAACTGGGAAAAAAAGACTGAAAAAATGTTTGCAAATCATATATCTGATAAGGGATTCATATCCTGAATACACAAAAGAACATTTACAAGTCAACAATAAAGAGATAATCCAATTAAAAAGTGGGCCAAGAATCTAAATAGACATTTCTCCAAAGAAGATATACAAATGGCCAATAAACATATGAAAAGATACTCAACATCATTAGTCATTAGAGAAATTCAAGTAAAAATCATAAGATACAACTTCATGTCCACTAAGATGGCTGTGATTTAAGACATATAAAAGATAATGATGAGAATATGAAGATTTTAGAATCCTCTTACATTGCTGTTGGGAATTCAAAATGGTGTGGACTCTTTGGAAAGCAGTTCGGTAGTTCCCCAAAAGTTAAACAGAGAGCTAACATGTGCTCAGTTGCTCAGTCGTGGCCCACTCTTTGCAACCCCATAGACTGTAGGCCACCAGGCTCCTGGAATTTTCCAGGCAAGAATACTGGAGTGGATTGCCATTTCATTCTGCAAGAGTTACCATATCTTAGCAATTCTGCTCCGTAGAATATACCCAAGAGAATTGAAAACATGTTCACACACAAAAAAAAATGAAGGAAAATAAAACCAACAAAAGAAAACTACTACTGCTTTGTTGGAGCAGATTCCCAATGCCAGGAATGCCAGAAAATCCTGAGTCTTGTGGCCAAAAATAGGCAAATATAATGGGTATGGCTTTTATTTTTGGAGTAATTAAAATACCTTAAAATTGGATAGTGGTGATGATGGTACAGCTTTGTGACTATACCTTTTTTTAAAAAGACACTGAATTGCATACTTTAAAGAAGCAAATTTTATGGCCGGTGGATTTTTAAATGATCTGGAAGTTGTAAAAATAATGAAGTAAGCCTTTAGGACTATATGTTTAAACTTATCTATTTCTGTTTAATGTTCAGTGATTTTTCACAAATGGTCTCTTCAATCTAAAAATCTTGAGAAAGAACTTTGGACATAAGACATGTACATCACCAATAATAAATACTTTGAAAAGTTATATCTAATTTTACCCAGGACGTAAATTTACCAGGGGCTTTCCTGGTGTCTCAGGGGTAAAGAATCTGCCTGCAATGCAGAAGATGGAGGAGACGCGGATTTGACCCCTGGGTCAGGCAGGTCCCTTGGAGGATGGCATGGCAACCCACTGCAGCATCCTTGCTGTGAAAAAAAAAACCCGATGGACAGAGAGAGGAGCCTGGCGGGCTACAGTTCATAGGGTCACTAAGTCATACACGGCTGAAGCAACTAAGCACTCACACACACAGATTTACCAGATTATTACCCTATCTCTAGGGTAAAGGCTTAAAATGAAGTGATAGTGAATGAGTAAGGTTCTAAAAGATCTCTTGATAAAAACAAAATCAGGGGGGATTGGGATGGGGAATACATGTAAATCAATGGCTGATTCATGTCAATGTATGACAAAAACCACTACAGTATTGTAATTAGCCCCCAACTAATAAAAATAAATGAAAAAAAAAAAAGAATACACTTAAAAAAAACAAAATCAGGGGACTTCTCCAGTGGTTAAGACTCTGCTTCCACTGCAAGGGTGAGGGTTGATCCCTGATCAGAGAACTAAGATCCCACATGCCATATGGTGCGGCAGAAAAAAAACCATGAAATTTGAGAGGAGATAAAAATGGGTACATCTTTAAAAAAGAAATAAAATCAGGACAGTCATTCAGTAATGACAGTGGCTAGTAAAAATGCAAAGGTGAGGTTATAGGAAAATAAAGAGTCAGAACAAGACTATCATTTAGTTTCTCAACCGTAAATATATCCTGAGCTTATTATAAGCATTTCCTTTGACTCTGGACCCTTTTCCTTCCTTTGCCTATTCAGGGGAAAAATTGGATTTTAGCATAAGAAGTAATTTCAATGTTAAGCCCTCTTACAAAACGAGTTCCAAGTACCCTGGGAACAAGTCAAAATCAGGCATCTCTGTGGGGAAATGCACATACTCTAAACATGGAAGAATAGATTAATTACATAATGCCCCTTTTTGAGGTACAGTGTTGTATTATTGGCTTTGCTTTCATAAAAGTATAGTGGGTTTTAAATACATGAACTAGCTAATCTCTAATTGGATAGAGAACTGTAGTTTTCTCCTGTTTCAGTTCTTTAGAAATAACAAAACTGCTGCTACGAATATGTTGGAATTCCTGAAAAGAAAACCAGCTGTGATTAGTGTATAATTTTCTGATATGCTAATCTTCAGGGATTTAGTGTTTAACTTAAAGCATTTCTTTATCATTTTTATAATTGTTGTGAATTATGGCATTTTAGCAGCCAATTTAGTATAATTTAACACAAGGTCTAGAGGTATTCAGTCAGGATTGGAAATGTACATATAAGAAGTGCTTGTTTAAGCAGCAAACGCATGTAACAACTCCAAGCCCTTTCACAAAATGTCCTGATAAACTTAGTCTGTTGTATCAGATTTCTCATCTTTCAAGCTATATACACACCACCGTTCACAATAAATATGTCTTGGAGGCCTATATAAAACTCCAGGTTCTCAAATACCTCCATGACATGTACTTTGGAAGCCCCTATGATTATTTTCTGCCTATTGCTGTTTATTAATACCTGTCATGCTCCTGGCTTTCTCATGTTTTATTCAGAAGACACTGTTTCAGTATATTCTCACACCACAAGTTAAACATCACCAACTTTGTTACTCTGTTGAGTCAGTTTCCTTCACAGAATAATCTACACTCAGCTGTACTTTGCAGGTTCCCCAGCCCACATTCAACCAACCACAGATTGAAAATATTTGAGGGGAAAAAACCTAGAAGGTTCCAAAAGGCAAAACTTGCATTTGCCACAAGCAGGCAACTATTCGCATAGCACTTACATTGTATTAAGTATTGTAAATAATCTAGAGATGATTTAAAGTGTACAGGAGGATGTGCGTACATCACGTGGAAACGGTATACAACTTTATACTAACATAAAGGACTAGAGTAGGGCAGATTTTTTTCATCCTTGGGGATCCTGGAACCAGTACCCTGTGGATACTGAGGGATGACTGTACTGGCCAAAGTAATTTCTCAATTTGCTTTTTCTTCTCACAAGAGTGGGTGGTGGATCTGTTCACCTCTTTTGACAGGACACAACATATCTACTTTCTAGCTTGGAACCCTTATCTTCGTTTTGGTCCCTGTGACTGGTACTCACCCTGAGCTTTCTTTTTAAAGGCCCTATTCATAAAGAAATAAAGATTTCTGCCACTCCATAGGAATTATTTCATAGCAAGGATGAATGGGGAGTAGATATGGAGTGTGGCCTGTGAGGCTTTTGATGTATGCCCATCAGCCTCTTTTTTCATTGGCACAAAGGTTTCAGACCCATCTTATACATTCCCATAACTAGCCCGGCAATCAACCTATTTCTTCAAGAACTTATATAGGTTCACTCCCTGGTTGCTCAGCTGGTAAAGAACCCATCTGCCAAAGCAGGAGATGCAACAGACAAGGGTTCAATCCCTGGGTCAGAAAGATCTCCTGGAGAAGGGAATGGCACTCTGCTGTAGTATTGTTGCCTGGGAATTTCCATGGACAGAGGAGCCTGGCAGGCTACAGTCCATGAGGTTGCAAAGAGTAGGATACAAGTGAGTACCCATGCACGCACAGTGGAAAGTGGTATTTAGAAACCAAATTCTGGGTAGGAGGTATGATCATTGCTACTGGGATATTACTGCTATGGGCTTTTTGCATACACATTATCTATCTGTCCATCTATCTATCATCTACCTATCATCTAATCTCCATACTGATACTTATCATTTCAGTCCCATGCCACAGGATTCCTTCTTGCCATCTCTCTATTTTTATAACTTCCTTATCTCACAATAAGAAACCTACTTCTATTATCTAAAATATATATATATTCCCTCAATCTTAGAATACACAGAAATTGCTAGCCCAAATACTGTGAAAAATATATCTCACTAGAATCCAGTATTTGTTTATAGTTCTTTTTGTCTTTAGCCTAAGAGTATATATCATCAAAAGCTAGTGTTCCAGGTATCCTTGGATTATGGTTTTAATTTGAAAAGCAGTTAAGTTCACTTGCTTTAGTTTGTATTTCATTTGGGGTTCTTTTTCCCATATCTTTCCTGATTTTTTTTTTCTTTTTTGAGTGTATGCAATAAACTTCCAATAGTCAGAACTGCACAAAAGACAGACATGCTTGGACAAGCGTCACTCCTCTATACCTCCTTCCGGTTTCTTCCCACCGTCTTTCTCACCCTAATCTACTCATCCTCTATTGGTAACAATTTTTTTCAGTTTCTAAGTTATTTGGGCTGTGTTTCTTTTTGTACAAATGAGCAGAAACATGTATATTTTCTTATTTCTCCAAATCTCTTTCATAAGAATAACATACCACATATTCTCTTGTGTATTTGCTCTTTTTAAATTTACAGTCCATCCTGGAGATCAGTTCATAGAGAGTTTCATTCCTTTCTACCTTCGCATAGTCTCCCATGTATAGATTGGCCATAGTTAATCCAATCATTCTCTGTGTGAGCATTTAGGTTATCTTCAATATTTTTCAATTACAATAATATAATTAGTAGCTTTGTATACATACATTCTTATTTGTTGGAACTGTATATTTAGGGTAAGTTTCTAGAGTGGAAATGCTGGGCTATAGATAATTTTGTTAGATATTGACAAATCCCCCTCCAAGTTTATACCAATTTGCACTTTCAGCATCAATGTAAGAGAGAGCTTGCTTCAACCCAGTCTCAACAACAGAATATGTTATCTTTCTTTCTTTTTTTTTGGTCAATCTCATAGGTTAAGAAATGGTTTCTCAGTATAGTTTTAATTTGCATTTCTGTTCATTATGAGTGAAGATGACTGTCTTTTCAAATGTATGTTTTTGTGTGTTTGAATTGTCCATGTCTTTTACCTATTTTTCTATGAAGACTTTGATCTTTTTCTCCCTTCAGTTATTTTTAAAATTATTTCTTTATTATGCTGCGCTAGGTCTTCAATGCCTTGCAAGTCCTTTCTTTGGTTGCAGCGAGTGGGGACTTCTCTTGTTGCAGAGCACAGGCTCTAGGGCTTCCGTAGTTGCAGCATGCGGTCTCAGCAGTTGCGGCTCTGGGGCTTCAGAGCGCAGGCTCAGTCGTTGTGGCACCCTGGTTTCCTTTTTCTGCAGCATGTGGAATCTTCCTGGTACAGGGGCTGAACCCGTGGCCCCTGAATTGGAAGGTAGCTGCTTAACCACTGGATCACCAGGGAAGTCCTTTGCCTTTTGTTTTTGCTTTTTGTGTTCCATGTCATGCAAATGAGTTTGTTTTGTTTTTTTTAGCCAGCATTATTGATCTTTTCTTTTATTGCCTCTAGATAGTTAGAAGCCTCCCATATACTCAGGTTACCAGGAATTCACTCGGTTTTCTTCTAACACCTGTATGGTTTCATATGCTTACATTTTCATCTCTGCTTTATTTAGAGTTTTTATGATTGCTGGAAGGAATGTATATAATTTTTATCTCTTTCAAATAGCTATGCAATTATACTAGCACCTTTTGTTAAAAAGCCCTTTTCCTAGAGCTACAACCTGTATCATATGCAAAATTTCCATACTTACTTGGGTCTATTTCTGGACTTTCAATTTCAGACACTGGTTTGGCTGTCTATGTACCAGTTCTGCACTGTTTTAATTATACAGACTTTATAGTCTGTGTTAATATCAGATATGGGAAGGGTTATCTATATATAAATGGAGGAACCTCTATATATTACCTGTGAAAAAATTTCTTTCCAAGATACCTAAATGTAATAGGTTCACTGAGTAACATCAACAGCAAAATAGAAAACATCAGTAATACCTGGGAACTTCAGTAAATGAAATATGAACTACCATTGATTCTATCAGCATACTTCAATTTCTCTTCTAACAATTCATATTCTCCTTCTATAACAATCTGTGATGCTTTGGTTCCACTCCATTTATTCTTAGTATCACACTTAGCTTATCCAGGACAACTGCTGTGTGAGAGGGGGGCCATAAAATCTCGTGACTAACACTCATGGCAGAGTAATGATTATGGGTTGGTTTGATATGGAATACAGTTCTTATCACATAAATGACCTTCACACGACGAGAGGGCAACATTTTAAAGTACAAACCTCGTACTTCTTGCTCTGAAATAAGTTCTCCAAGGTCAAACGTACTTAGAATTTTTTTGTTTCCCTAATTTTAATGATTTAGAAGGAAGAATGTTATTTAATTGTCAACATTTTTACTTACCCAAAGTCTGTAAAATTTTAACTGCTGCTTTGCCCTGAGTTTGCTACTAAGTATGTATATACATCAGATAGTTTGGATTCACGTCTTGTATCTGATTTAAACAGCAGCAGGTGTTGGGACTTCCCTGGTGGTCCAGTGGTTAAGAATCTGCCATCCAAACCCTCTTACACTGTTGGTGGGAATGCAAACTAGCCACTATGGAGAACAGTGTGAAGATTCCTTAAAAAAACTGGAAATAGAACTGCCATACGACCCAGCAATCCCACTGCTGGGCATACACACCGAGGAAACCAGAATTGAAAGAGACACGTGCACCCCAGTGTTCATCGCAGCACTGTTTACAGTAGCCAGGACATGGAAGCAACCTAGACATCCACTGGCAGAAAGCTGTGGTACATATACACAATGGAATATTTCTCAACCATTAAAAAGAATGCATTTGAATCAGTTCTAATGAGGTGGATGAAACTGGAGCCTATTTTACAGAGTGAAATAAGCCAGAAAGAAAAACACCAGTGCAGTATATTAACACATATATATGGAATTTAGAAAGATGGTAACGATGACCCTATATGCGAGACTGCAAAAGATACACCGATGTAAAGAACAGACTTTTGTGGGAGAAGGCGAGGATGGGATGATTTGAGAGAATAGCATTGAAACATGTATATTATCATATGTGAAACAGATTTTCAGTCCAGGTTCGATGCATGAGATGGGGTGCTCAGGGCTGGTGCACTGGGATGACCCTGAGGGATGGGATGGGGAAGGAGGTGGGAGGGACGGTCAGGATGGGGAACACATGTACACCCATGGCTGATTCATGTGAATGTATGGCAAAAACCACCACAATATTGTAAAGTAATTTGCCTCCAATTAAATTTTTTTAAAATGGCAAAAAGAATAAATAAAATAAAATTGGATTAAGAAAAAAGAATCTGTCATCCAATGCAGGAAATGCAGGTTTGATCCCTGGTTGGGAAACTAAGATCCCACACGCTGCAGAGCGACTAAGCCCATGTACTGCAACTAATGAGCTCATGAGCCACAAATAGAAGCCGCAATGAAAAAATCCCACAAGATGCAATGAAAATCCCGAGTGTTGCAACTAAGACCTGATGCAGGCAAATAAGTAAATTTTAAAAAATAACAGAATAAACAGCAGCAGGTGTCAACCCAGACAGATGCAAATCTTAAGTTGTCCCACTGTGGCTATACTTCAATTATCACTCTTCAGTAGTTACTCAATAAGTCTTTAAAATAAAATGTTCATATTTGAATTTATTTTGGGATCATGTAGCATTGGGGATTCATAGAAATCACTTCAGTAAGATATTTTGAAATTATATCTCCATTTATATGAGCAATATAAAACTCTTCAGAAAGTAAAAATAGATCCTAGGTGCATTCTAAAATTATGTACGCACACATACATATATATGTCATACAATCTATTCTCAACCTGTTGAAGTGGTATATTTGTTTTGAAAGACAGTAAAATCTAAGATGCCTTTATTGAGCTTGGTCATGTTAATTTTAGTGATTTCTTGTTTAATTTACAGTTGGCAATCAGTGGATAAATTATATATCCTTCTGTGGTCTTAGAACACATGCAGAGCTTGAAGGAAACCTAGTCACTGAGCTTATCTATGTCCACAGCAAGTTGCTAATTGCTGATGACAACACTGTTATTATTGGTAAGTACTTGGTCTCTAATCGTGTTCCTTGTCAGTTGACTTATCTCATGCGAAAATCATTCTTTTTATTCCTCTGAAGCTTTCTTTGCAGTTGAGAGTATCAGTATCTAAAACATTTCTGTAGCAATCTTTTTTGCTTCTGTCCTTTCTAATCCCTGTTTTTATCTATGAAGTAACAGAGGCACAGGACAATTAAATGGCCATTGTGCAAATTACAGTATCCAGAGACAGCAGTCTAACCCAGCAGGGCTGTAATCAGTCTGTGCTCATTAATTCTTTATTATTCCCTTTTTAAAAATTTTGAACACAAGTACTAGATTTCAGGGACTGGAAGGGAGACGTTTGGGGAGGGAAGTGTGTCATAAATGAGTACCTGGTAGCCTGTTAGTACTTTGTATGTGCTCCCACCACATCCACCTCACCATTACCTCAGATCTAAGGTTTTTGCAAGAGTCAGGATCAGAAGGATGTTAAAATGTCACTACGTCTATGCTTGGAGCTTCCCTGGTAGCTCAGTGGTAAAGAACTGGCCTGCCAATGCAGGAGATGTGGGTTTGATCCCTGGATTGGGAAGATCCCTTGGAGAAGGAAATGGCAACCCACTCCAGTATTCTTGCCTGGGAACTCCCATGGACAGAGGAGCCTGGCGGGCTACAGTCCATGGGGTCACCAAAGAGTTAGATGCGACTGAGCAACTATCCAACAGCAACAACAATGTCTATGCTTACCATTTTTCCCCCGGAGTCAGAGTTTTGGGTGTTACTAATCAGGGTACAGAGTAGACCAGCTTGTGTAGTAATAATACAGTGTAGCCCTAGACTAAGGTCTGCTGTCTCTTCCTGCAGCCCTCACCCCATGGACAGATTCAGGGCAGTTACTGGTTGTACTTTTACCCAGATTAGATCAGCCTGCTGAGAAGGATGGGTTTGTAGCTCCATTCTTTTGTATACTTGGAAAGCTTCATTTTCCCATCGTGGGGTTGGTTTGCCTTCTAATATCATGTTACATGAACATTGAAAGGTCAAAATGAGAAAATGAATATTAATAACCAGCCAGATAAATGAATTGACATGGGTGAGGGGATGTTACTTAAGAGATATGCTGTGTCCCACTGTTGGGCATTCCACTCATCTGTTTTAAATAAAATGTAGTTTCTCAGCTATAAGATATCTATTCTTTAAGAAGCTAAGTGTCATGGAGTGTTCTGAAAAAAATTTGACAGTAAATATACCTTTTCCATTTCTATCCTCCACTGAGAAAAGAAAGAAAAATCTCATACCTAGGAGTAATGAGACTGTCTTCTCTGGAACATGATTTGAAGAGAAAGAAAAGCAGTTCTGAAGCCAGAAAATATGTAGATCACAGTGTGGTCACACACACACACACACACACACACCCACATTCTTTTAATACTTACTGGGCATTTAAGAGAAATATCTTGTGTCTTCAATATCTTGTCCAATAGGGATCAGAGCTCTTTAAGGATTCATTTCTCCCCCATCTCCCCTAATAAACAAGTTTTCTCTTATTTCCCCAAGCTATTCTTGTCTTTGCCTCTTTAGAAGCTAATCTGAGAATATTTTTATATTAAAACTGACAGTGACGATAAGGAAAGGGAAGATATTGATGCTTGCTGAAACGGAAAAACAAACAAACAAAGCCAGATAAAAGTCAGTTGATCTCTTCAGGGAGATTTCAGAATTCTTGAAGTAAAAATTGACAGATGTAAATATTTTCCTTTTAAAAGTCTTTTCGACTTTCAGCCTGCTTTACTTTTACATCAAGTATAAATGCAAAGTAGTTTTTAGTATCTGAGCTAAATAAATCTGTAGAGTTTTTGACTTACTTTCTAGAAAGGTCTTTAAACTCTCAAAAACTACAGTTTATTTAGACTAGCAATAATTGATCCTTTTTGCATACAGTTATTATCTACTTTCTTGAAACTGAAGATGTGACCTTGGGAGTATGAAGAGGTCTCACTTGCTAGTGTTTAGGGGCTGGATTTCTTTCTCTTATTCCTCAAGGGCAGAACAGATTTCCCCCTGGAAAATCCATGGAAAAATCCATGTATACTTTTGTTCTTTTCCCTCTTTGGGAACTCTGGAAGAAACAGGCTTATTGTTGCTACTCTCAGACATTTGGCCTGTTTAAGTTCATAACACAGAGAACAATGTTTAAAATTCTCAAAGAGGAACTTGAGAAATTAGGTTGAGGATATTTTACAGGTGTTAAGTCATTAAGAGCTTAAATGAAGTTAAAGTAACCTGTGATTAAATTTTCTAACATGGCAGACTTACGCCAGAGTCACTGAATAATCTATCATAAGAAAAATGACTAAATGGTTTATCCTCATTTTTTCTTCACAAGGAAATACTTGGTTTCTCACACTGAGATCTCTTTCATGTATAGCTTTAATTATGTCTTACCCCCTGTGGCCCTGTAGGTTCTAAAATCTGTGACCAAGTCCAGTTTTCTAATTCATCTTTTTGGCATGTACCCGAACAGTTATTTTCTTTCCTGGATAAAACAAGGACTTCCCTGGTGGCTCAGAGGGTAAAGCATCTGCCTTCAATGCAGGAGACCTGGGTTTGATCCCTGGGTGGGGAAGATCCCCTGGAGAAGGAAATGGCAACCCACTTTAGTATTCTTGCCTGGAAAACCCCATGGATGGAGAAGCCTGGTGGGCTACAGTCCATGGAGTCACAGAGAGTCGGACACGACTGAGTGACTTCACTTTCACTATCCTTAAGTAGAATTTAAGTCTATCCTGTTAACTAAATGAAATGGTTTTTCTTTCTTTCTTTCTTTTGGTTTCACTAATTCACTGCATGGGCTTCCCAGGTAGCACTAGTGGTAAAGAACGTGCCTGACAATGCAGGAGTCATAAGAGATGTTGGTTTGATCCCTGGGTTGGAAGATCCCCTGGAGGAGGGCATGGCAACCCACTCCAGTATTCTTACCTAGAGAATCCCACGGACAGAGAAGCTTGGCAGGCTACTATGCCCTGGGTCACAAAGAGTTGGACATGACCAAAGTGACTTAGCATGCCCACATGCAGTCCACTGCACTGCACAATAGGGAGACACAAAACGTGGTCACACAGTGCCACTGCCCACCCATCTCATGGACTACAGGGGAGGCAGGTATTCTTTCACCAAACACCAGAACCATCGGGATGGGTACTGATGAACTGGTGCTGAGAGGCAGTCAGCAAGGGTGATATGTGGGAAACTACATGTAGGGAATGGATCTCAGTGCTTAAAGGCAGGCTCGAGATAAGTGTCTGCAGTTGAAAGGCTACCCCGGTAAAGAGCGGGTCCCATGGGTCTCAACCCTGACTGCCTTAGGATTGCCTAGTGACTTTTTTTTGTTTGTTTTTCATGGGCTATTCTTTTTTAATTAATGTATTATATATAGTAAATGGTACAAAACTTCAGTGTACAGCTTAATGAATATTCACACATGTTTACATTTATGTAACCACCACCCAGAACAAGATACAGAATATTTCCATCACTCTGATAGGAGTCTTCCTATCTCCACTCAGTTAATCAGATGTTTTCATTGTCACCACGGAACAATTTTGAACACAGATGGGTTTGAGTTCAGATAAATGGAACTGTCATTTAGGGGAAAGTTTATTTATGTCTGCAGTTTACTTTCAAATAGATCCTCTCCCCACCCCCCCAAAAAAAAGTTGGGTTAATTGATAGAAGGATGGAGTGATATTAGGAGAAAATACTAATAATGCCTGGTTCCTACTTCCAGAAATTGTGATTAACTGGTCTGGTTTAGGGCCCAGGGATCAAGGTTTTTTTTGCTTTCTGTTTTTGTTTTGGCATCATTATCTTTTGAAAGCTACCTAGATGATGCTCCTGTGCAGCCAGGCTGAGAACTCCTGAAGTGGAGACACAGGGAACACAAGCGGTTAGAAAGTGCTGAAGAGCCCGCTAAGGACTTCCCTGGTGGTCCAGTGGTTAAGTCCCTGCACTTCCAATGCAGGGGGTATGGGTTTGATCCCTAGTCGGAGAACTAGGATCCCACATGCTCCATAGTGCAGCCAAAAATAAATAAGTGAATTAATTAAAACACACAGGCCTAAATAGGGTAGAGTTGGTGTATTCGTTGTCTAATACTGCTGTAGCAGATGACCACAAACTTAGGGACTTGAAACAGCACAAAATTATTATCTAAAAGTTATGTACGTTAGAAGTCCAACATGGATCTCACTGGGTTAAAATCAAGGTGTCAGTAAGGCTGTGTTTCTTCTAGAAGCCTCCCAGATGGAGCTAGTGTAAAGAACCTGCCTGTCAATGCAAGAGATGTAAGAGATGTGGGTTTGATCCCTGGGTCACAACCCACTCTAGTATTCTTGCCTGGAGAATCTCATGGACAGAGGAGCCTGGTGGGCTACAGTCCATGGCGTCACAAAGAGTAGGACACAACTGAAGCAATTTAGCACAAAGGAGAATCCATTTCCTTGCCTCTTCCAGCTTTGAGTGGCTGCCGGCATTCCTTGGTTCATGGTCCCTTTCTTCTGTCTTTGAAGGCAGTAATGTTACATCTCTTTTAAAGTCCTCCAAGTATCAACCCATTCTTCTGTAACCACATCTCTCTCTGAATTCCCTTTACTTTTAAAGACTCTTGTGATTATACTGAACACCTAGATAATCTAGGATAATGTCCTTATTTTTATGGTCAGTTGATTAGCACCATCTATTAATTCCATCTGCAGCCTTAATTCCCCTTTACCATGTAATATAACATACAAACTTTGGGTATTAGGACATAGTCATCTCTAGGGGTCATTCAGAGAAGGCAATGGCAACCCACTCCAGTACTCTTGTCTGAAGAATTCCATGGACGGAGGAGCCCGGTAGGCTACAGTCCATGGGGTCGCACAGAATCAGACATGACTGAAGTGACTTAGCAGCAGCAGCAGCAGGGGTCATTATTCTGTCTATCACAGGAGAATCAACAATTTCTTAAACAAGACATTTAAAAAAGCAAAATCACAAAGGAAATGATAGATAAATCTAACTGCATTAAAATTCAGACCTTTATTCATTAAAATATGCTATATAAGTAAAATAAAAAGATAAACCACAAACTGAAAAAAGAGTATTTGCAACACATTTAATACTCTTTGCGACCCCATGGACTGTAGCCCGCCAGGCTCCTCTGTCCATGGGGATTCTCCAGGCAAGAATACTGGAGTGGGTTGCCTTGCCCTCCTCCAGGGGATCTTCCCAACCCAGGGATCGAACCCAGGTCTCCTGCATTGCAGGCAGATTCTTTACCTTCTGAGACAGCAGGGAAGCCCATTCAAAACATATAAAGAACTAAATCAACAAGGAAAGACAATATCCAAAGAAAAATGGGCAGAGGAATTGTATAGGAGCTCCCCAAAAAAGGACATACCTGAGTCCCATAATATATGAACAATGTTCATCCTCATTAATATAGTAATGAGGAAAAGAAGAGACTTTCAAAATAGCAATTGGCAAAAATAAAAAACTGGACAATCCGAGTGCTGGCAATACTAAGAAACACTAGGGATGCCACTCTTGTGTACAGAGCCCCTCGAAACTCCCACATGTGTACATCAGGAAACATATGCACAACTATGTAGAACATAATTGTGTATTATAGCAAAACTCTGGAAACAACCCAAACATCCATCAACAGTAGAATGAATAAATAGGTTTGTGGGTGCTCAGTTAAGGAAAATAATGCATTACAATATGTATAAGATAAATCCCAAAGATATGATGTTGAATGAAAGAAGCCAGTCTCCAAAGATTATCTACTATATGGTTCTATTTACACAAATTAAAAATAAGCCCAAAGTAAACTTGTTTGTTCAGGAAAACATCATCTGAGCATGATGAACACAAAATTCTACATAAAATTTCTCTCCTGGGAAGGGAAGGACTTCCATGGGAAGATAGCTGAGGACTTCTGGAATGTGGTAATGTTCTGTTTTTCAGCTTGGGTAATAAATTTGATGCTTTTCTAAAGTCATTACCTAAGTTGTACTTATAAGTTTTCATGTACTCTTTTCTATTTTGCTATATCTCACAGTGTTTTAAAAGTTCCTAATAACAGGCTTAGAAAAGGTCATTTTCCAAAAATTAAGTGGTTTTAAATGATCAGGACAATGTCCTAATAAACCAAGGGATTGCAGTCACCATAAAAATACAGAGTACCTTTGTTGAAAACAATTCAAACTCTAAGGACTCATATAGAGTAAAAGGTCAAAATTCCCCTTATTGTCTCCTTCCCTTTGCCAGAAAGCACTCGCCACCCTTAACCCTGCAGTGTGTATCTTCCTAGAATCCTTGCCCAATCTTCTTCCTCATATTTTCTATAGAAATGGGTTAATACTATAACCTGCTGTTCTGAATTTGATTTTCAGAATATGGGAATGTTTAACAACAAAAAGGGAGATAATATTTACATCCATCAGTATCTCATTTTTAGTATCTCATTTATTAAATTCATCTGAAGTTTTCTCTTCCCCTTCTTCATATGTCTAGTAAACAGTAGCCAACTCACTTATCCTGGCTTCCCTGAAGGTTCAGTGGGTAAAGAATCTGCCTACAGTGCAGGAAACACAGGAGACGCAGGTTCAATCCCTCAGTCTGGAAGATCCCCTGGAGGAGGAATTCCAGTATTCTTGCCTAGAAAATTTCATGGTCAGAGGAGCCTGGTGGGCTCCAGCCCAAAGGGTCGCAAAGAGTCAGACATGACTGAGCATGAGCACAAGACAAGCACAACTCACTTATCCAGTGTGGTTGAGATTGAGTGCCCTGGGAAACTCCTGATGGACCCTGCAAGGACGGGAAAACAAACCCTCTAAGAATTCAGAATGCCAGGAATGCATTCCTCTGCTGGCGAGTGCGGGGCCCACAGTGCTGGGAAGGAGTCTAGGGGGACCGGTGTGAAAGTGTGTGTGTGTGTGTGTGTGTGGTGTGTGTGTGTGGTGTGTGTGTGTGTGTGTGTGTGTGTGTGTGTGTGCGCGCGCGCCTATGCCTATGTGTGTAGGAGGCTTTCCAGAGGGTTCATATGCTCAGGCTGCCGGACAGTGAAGAGCAATGATGGCTTCCCAATTCAGCAGCCCCGGCCCGACAGCGGCCTCTGCTGGGCACATGTGGTAGTGACGTCCCAGCCCTGCTCAGTCTGGTGTCTGCCTCTTTAAGACCCCATGGACTGTATAGCCCGACAGGCTCTTCTTCCATGGAATTTTCCAGACAAAGATAGTGGAGTGGGTTGCCATTTCCTACTCCAGGGGATCTTCCCAACCCAGGGATCGAACCTGTGTCTCCTGCTTGACAGGCGGATTCTTTACCACTGAGCCATCTCGCTAGCCCCAAGGCGGCACTGGGGGGCCCTTACTGCTCACCCCTGACAGTTCACACGCCTGGGTAAGGGGCAGTTCACACAGAGAGGAGGCTTCTTTGCTACAAACCTACGTGCTAGCAAATCCCCCCCCTCCTGAGGCAGGTTCTCGAGTGTAGATACTATCGAGGTAACAAGTATCTGATAATAATGCCAATAATAATTAGAATTTGTGGAGCAGTTTATAGATCAGTAAGTGCTTGCACGTGGTCTTATTTAATTCTCACAACAACCCGACAAGGTCTGTATTATGATCTTGACTTATGAAAGATTAAATTAAAGCTGAAAAAAGATTAAATGACTTTGCCCAAATTAATGCTGGGCCAAATGTCAAGCCCAAAGACAAATTTTATAGTGTGATTTGTCTGCAATAGAGGAGGCAAATTTTATAGTGTGATTAAAATGTAAGTGTAAAAAATAAAAATAAAAAAAATAAATAAAATGTAAATGTATGTGTAAAAGTTGATTTGTCACTAACAAAACAACACTTTTCAAAGGTGGGACTCACCTTACAGCACCCTAGTAGGGCTCCCAGATTTCTGTGAGGTGTTCCATCCTTTTTCTATCACCCAGAGACCCTGTGGGGCACCACTTATATCCACAGTTATCATAGATTTGTGTATTAATTATGTGACAATATTGTGGCAAGGGCTTCCCAGGTGGCACTAGTGGTAAAGAACCCTTCTGCCAGTTCAGGAGACATTAAAGACATGGGTTCAATCCCTGGATCAAGAAGATCCCCGAAGGAGGGCACAGCCACCCACTCCAGTACTCTTCCCTAGAGAATTCCATGGACAGAGGAGCCTGGCGAGCTACAGTCCACGGGGTCACAAAGTCACAACTGAAGTGGCCTACTACGCATGCACACACGCCATATTGTGGCAAATGGCAGTGAAGTCTCTTTGGGAGGAGCCAGCTTCCTCTCCTGTCCAGCATCCAGCCATTTGGGCTTGGGGCAGGGCTGCTAACACCTGCTGCCCGGATGGCCCCCATCACAGAGGGTAGCCCCGAGCTCCTGTTCAACCTGACCCTTCTGCTCTGAGTCTGCAGAAACAGTGGAGTGTGGGGCTAGGGCAGGAGGAGCAAGAAGGAAAAAGAGAATCAGCAGGCCCCTCCGTAATTTGTAGAATACCTCAAGGATTCAGAAGTGTGGATCCACAATGGTTAATGCAGAAAAAGTAACAATAAGTGACAGAGGAACGCAGAAGATACACGGTGAACTAATATTCAAACGCATGTGAAAGTTGACATTCTCAGCTCATTTGGATTTAAAAATAGAGTGGAGAGAAGTTGATTCAGAAGCCATTGCTGTGCCTCTCAAGTGAGGCAAGAGAATGGAAACTCAGAGCCTCTAATAGTCAAATACAGACTATCAAATACAGAGTGTGGGTTATATTGCTGTGAAGGTCTTCTTGGGCTTTGCCATTTATAATTATATGACCATGAGTTAAAGTCTGCAGAATTTATTAAGTATAAAAGCTAACTGAACTGAACTGGTAAGCATTCTTGTTTCTTTGTGTGCTTAATGGTTATATCAGTCAGAATCCCTTGAGCCACAAGATAGAAAATTCAGCTAGAGGTATGTGAAACAATAGGGAAGATAAGGTAAGAAGGTAAGAAGTTCTAGAGTTGGCTAGTTCAATAACTTAAAGACCCAGAGTCTGTCTTCTTTCTGCTCTGCTGTCTTTAACTTATCTGTTTGTCCTCTTGGTTACAAAATAGCTGCTATAGCTCCTAGAATCATGTTTTCATACAACCCTTCAAGCCAGAGTATCCAAAGACTGGAAGAGACATCCTGTTCTTGTGTCTGTTAATAAGAAGTAGAAAACTTTCTCAGAAGCCCCTGGCAGATTTGCCTTCATGTTACAATGGCTAGAATCATGACAAGTGCCCATTTCTAAGCAGTCACTGGCAGAAATGTCATGACCGTGGCTGACTTAGACTGATCGAGATTCACCCCTGGGTTAGGGAGGTCACTGCTTCCCTAGAGCACCGCACCTCTTGATAACCAAACAAAATGAGGGTTTATTTAGCAAGGATGAATCAAGTCTGGAGGACAAGTGAGTGTCTACCTCGACAAGAAAATTGTTCAGTTGCACTGTTTCTCCTTATAGGCTCTGCCAACATAAATGACCGAAGCATGCTGGGAAAACGAGACAGTGAAATGGCAGTCATTGTGCAGGACACAGAGACAGTCCCTTCGGTAATGGATGGAAAAGAGTACCAAGCTGGTCGGTTTGCCCAAGGACTTCGCCTTCAGTGCTTTCGGTGGGTCTCTGAAGCTGGGTGTCCCTCTGCAGTAGGCACTGACCCAGCCCAGCCTCTTAACTCTCAGCACGCCTGCCATCTCCAGGTTCTTCTTTTTTCAAAACAGAGTCCCCAGAACACAGGTTGTGGTGCAAAATGGCTTTGTGTGGGGCACAAACATTTCCTATTTTAATAGCTTTTATTATTTTTATGTGTAAAAAAAAAAACTAGCATTTTAAATCTATTAATAGATTTAGGACCAAGTCAAGCCACCTAGTGTCTATTTAAATTTTTTATAGTGAGACCACTTTTAGAAATTGAAATGGTTCCAGTGATACAAGGGTATGATTTTTAAAATCACTAAAGGAGAATGCTAGAGATTACTGGTGTTAAATTTAAATGTGGAAACTTCAGTTCTAAGATTTGAGATGACTCCAGACCTAGAAGATTCCTGGTCTTCTACAGGAAGATGTGAGTTTTAAACAAATCTGTGGTCCAGTGGAGAGAGCACTGGGCTGAAAACCAAGGGTTGTGTGGCCCTAAGTGAGTCCTTCATTCAATTAAGTGTTACTCAGAGCTTTCCTGGGCCTGGCTCTAACTGGCCCCATCCCAACTCCTTTATTTCAGTGTCAATGGACAGAATGATCCTTTGAGAACCTAACTCAGATCCTGTCACTTCTCTGTTCCCTCCACAATGGCTTCTTCTTTTTTTATTTTTTCCGAATGGCTTCTTATCTCCTGTCCCTCTTCCCCAGTCACTGCAGACACGCTGAGCTCCCACCGTCTATGGAACACCCCAACCACCCTCCCACCTGTAAGCTTTTTCAGGAAGTCCACAGTTGTATGCTTCTAGAATCTGCCTGCAATGCAGGAGACCCCGGGTTGATCCCTAGGTCAGGAAGATCCCTTGGAGAAGGAAATGACAACCCACTCCAGTATTCTTGCCTGGAGAATCCCATGGACAGAAGAGTCCGGCGGGCTACAGTCCGTGGGGTCACACAGAGTTGGACGTGACTGAGTGACTAAAACATGCAGAGAACTGTATGGGCCAGGGTGGGATTTCAGTGTGGTCTCTGCAGTGTGATAGAAGCAAGTGCCCCAATTGAAGGTGGTATTTTAAGCTTTCTGATGGAAGGCACTACATGCATACTGTTGCAGTGCTGCTGTTTTTCCCTTTCCCAAGTCAACAGTCCCTTCTGGAAACTGGCTCCCCGGCAGATGGGCACACACCAGCTCTTACCTCCTGCAGATGCTGGAGGCCCTTCCCTTCTACTCACTCCAGACTCTGGCTTTTGAGAACCACGCTTCAGTTCATTCTGCTCCCTCTGCCCCAGGAACTCAGCAAATTCATCCCTCAAAATATGTCAGACCTCTGTTTTTATTCACATTTGTTACTAATTGTTTTGCCAGTAAGATTTTTTTTTCTGATTATTGATATTTCAATTAGCTTCTAATGTCAATTTGTTTTGTTTAGAGGGGAGAGTTTAAAATTAGTACCCTGTTAATCAACCCATTGATTGCCTACTGCAGGTTATATAGGGAAACAAATATTTCCTCCTGTAAACTAGAAATAAATGTCATACCTTTTCAGTTCCATGAGAACTTAAGTATTCTCTTTAAAGGTGTGGGCTTCTGTATAAATTTCTAAATGTATAATAATTATAGAGGCAGAGAGTTCTGATTTCAGCATATTTTCATTATAGAAAATTTGGCAAACACAGAAAAGCAATAAGAAAATTAAATTTTATCTGTAATCCCACCACCCAGGGCTAATAATTTTAACATGGTATGTATCTCATTCCACTTTTTTCTATACATAAATATCACTGTGTTCTATTTCTTTTTTAAAACATAATCGGGTTCTTGTAGTTCCACAAAGTTCTTTATTATTTAAACAATATTGCACACACTTTTCCATGTCATTGTGTTCTATAAGATTTAATAGCTACATTGTACTATATTTAATGTCTGCATTGTATCACGTCATATGAGTATGCCATAATTTCTTTAAAGAGAACCTCAGTAGCACACAGATTTTTCACTGATTTACAAAAGGGGGTGTGGTTGTAGATAGCATCTTGGTCACCTTCTTAATTGTTTCCTTAACTAAATCCTAACCCTGGAATTTCCAGCCAAAGGAAGTGTGTAGTTTCCTTTGCCCTCTGACTTCATATTGTATCTCTAACAATGTTTTAGAGGGCTTTTTCCTCCCATCTTTTCTGAATTCTGTTATTTTATTTAATCTTTGCCAATTTGTTGGGTTTCAAAATGAATTTCCTTTTTTTTTCAATGTGCAATTTGAGTGTTTAAAAATGTATCCATTACCCATTTGTACTTGTTCTTTTGTAAACTGTCTAGACTATTCATGTCCTTTGTCCATTTTGTTGGAATGTTTCACTTTCTTTTAATGACTTATAAGTAATTTAAGTATACAAGAGGCTAATTTCTTTCTCCCATTTGTTGCAAATCTGATTTGCCAATTGCTTTTGCATCATGTTTATAGTATTTGGGGGAAACTTCAATTCTTATTAATCAGATCTATCAGTTGTTTCTTTTTTCTCCCCATTTTAATAAATATGCTGAGAATAGCTTCCCCAACCCAAGATAAAATATTTCCTATTTCCTTATATTTTATCTTCTAGTGCTTGTTTAATGTTACTTTTTATTTTTTGATATTTATTTACTTATTTTTAAATATTTATTTACCTTTTTATTATTTATTCGGCTGCACTGGGTCTCAGTTACACACGGGATCTTCAGCTGTGGCATGTGAACTCTTAGTTATGGCATGTGGGATTTAGTTCCCTCACCAGGGATCGAACCTGGGTCCCCTGCATTGGGAGTGTGGAGTCTTAGCCACCATAGAAGTCTCTGATATTATATTTTACATTCAGCATCTGCAGATTATTTTAATGTTAGAGAGGAAGTAGGGACTCTTAACTCTTTTTGCTGGAGAAACCAGCTGGTCCAGAACTGCAGGACTGCAGTACTGTCTGCCTCTCCAGCCTGCAGTGCCTCTTCATGCTGCGCCAAATTGCCACACATCCTAACCTATTTGTAATCTCTACTGCTTCCTACTGAAGGTCTGTTAACTTGCATGCCAGTGTGGTATCATTTTAATTATCATAGATGTGCACTTTAGTACTACTTCCTTCCTACCATGCCACTTCCCCAAATTAGTATTTTTTTCCAAAATAATCTTGGCTACTCTTATTCATTCTTCCACATGAACTTTAACATTGTTTATTCAAGTTCTCTCATTAGTTTCTCGTTCGTGACCACAGTATATTTATTGTTGCTGTTGTTTAGTGTCTAAGTTGTGTCTGACTCTTTTGTGACCCCATGGACTGTAGCTCACCAAGCTCCTCTGTCCATGGGATTTTCTAGGCAAGAATACTGGAGTATAAATTAATATAAAAAGAGCTGATGTCTTTATAATATTGAGCCATCCTATTGAAGAACAAGGTATGTAGCTCAGTTTCTTCAAAATTTTTATGCTTCAGTAATGCTTTAGGATTTTCATTATTGGAGACAGGAGTACTTCTGCTTTATTGACTATGCTAAAGCCTTTGAATGTGTGGATCACAACAAACCGTGGAAAATTCTGAAAGAGATGGGAATACCAGACCGCCTGACCAAGAGAAACCTGTATGCAGGTCAAGAAGCAACAGTTAGAACTGGACATGGAACAACAGACTGGTTCCAAATCAGGAAAGGAGTATGTCAAGGCTGTATATTGTCACCCTGCTTATTTAACTTATGTGCAGAGTACATCATGAGAAACGCTGGGCTGGAGGAAGCACAAGCTGGAATCAAGATTGCTGGAAGAAATACAAAAACCTCTGATACGCAGATGACACCACCCTTATGGCAGAAAGCAAAGAAGAACTAAAGAGCCTCTTGATGAAAGTGAAATAGAGTGAAAAAGTTGGCTTAAAGCTCAACGTTCAGCAAACTAAGATCATGGCATCTGGTCCCATCACTTCATGGCAAATAGATGGGAAAACAGAGGAAACAATGACAGACTTTATTTTTGGGGGCTCCAAAATCACTGCAGATGGTGACTGTAGCCATGAAATTAAAAGACGCTTGCTCCTTGGAAGGAAAGTTATGATCAAACTAGATAGCATATTAAAAGGCAGAGACATTATTTGCCAACAAAGGTCCATCTAGTCAAAGCTATGGTTTTTTCCAGTAGTCATATATGGATGTGAGAGTTGGACTATAAAGAAAGCTGAGCACTGAAGAATTGATGCTTTTGAACTGTGGTGTTGGAGAAGACTTTTGAGAGTCCCTTGGACAGCAAGGAGATCCAACCAGTCCATCCTAAAGGAAATCAGTCCTGAGTTTTCACTGGAAGGAAACTTCCAATGCTTTGGCCACCTGATGCAAAGAACTGACTCATTTGAAAGAACCTGATGCTGGGAAAGATTGAAGGCAGGAGGAGAAGGGGACAACAGAGGATGAGATGGCTGGATGGCATCACCGACTCAGTGGACATGAGTTTGAGTAAACTCTGGGAGCTGGTGATGGACAGGGAGGCCTGGCGTGCTGCAGTCCATGGGGTCACAAAGAGTTGGACACAACTGAGCGACTGAACTGAACTGAAAGATTTTTGTTGTCCTTTTGGCTTTTTGCTGACTCTCTACATTTCATGATAAGTTTGTTCCTAGGTGCTTTACTATTCCTGGCAACTTTTAAACTGTCTTAAAGAGGCGGTTGTTCTTGAACAAGCATTTTCACTCTTCCACAATAGCAGACACAAATAATACATTAAAAAAGCACCATGAAAACCTTATGTTGATTTTAGCTCTTTTTACTGGGAAATATTCTCAAAGATGAATGTTGTGACCTAGAGTCGAGCCATTTTCCCCCTTAAAAAAATGCACTTCAATCCATTTCCCATCTGGTTTATTTTTGAATAGAAATAGACACATTTAAATGTGACATCAGTTCTAAATAGAATCAACCATCACAGTACTGCACTGAACGTCACAACTGCATGCCAAACAGTTCACTAAGTCCTAGAAAATTATCCAGACCTTACAGATGTGGCCATCTCTCAACAGAAACCATTAACCACACAGATAGAGCTCAGAATCAGTGACAGTGGTCGACATGAGCAGTGGAAAGAACAGAAATTTTTCTGCACTTTTCCTACTGTCCCACTGATAATGTAAACAATTAAACATTCAATAATTGCTATTATTCACCTCAGCGTACAATCAAATTCATTTTCTCTGAAGTCTTAATCCTCAAATACCCAGGGTACTTCACATTATATTTACTGTACTTTTTAATATAAATTTTTAATAATTAAACTGACAGGCAAAATAATTTATTACTGAATATTATCTGTTATAGGCTTATTTAAATACTTTTTCTACTCACAAGTTCTTAACTGATAACTTGACAGACACGTTGCCTCACCTCTTGTTCTCATTTAAAAGCGAAGTCACAGAAGTATTCTTTCTTGCTTTTTTCAGCTAGTTAGACCCAACCCAAACCAAAGACATTATTCTAATTGGCTTATTGTTGTAACTTGCACTGTCCTTCAAATTTGACACAGTTAAATTTTGCTTTGGGTCTTAAGGAGCAGCAGCATCTGTGTGCAAACATCATCCTTTAGGATCTTTATTGAAAGTTATCCCTTTATAGTCTGCATGTGTGCGTTCGTGCTCAGTTAGGTCCAACCCTCTGCGACCCCAGGGACTGTGGCCCACAAAGCTCCTCTGTCCATGGGATTTTCCAGGCAAGAATACTGGAGTGGGTTGCCATTTCCTCTTCCAGATGATCTTCCCAACCCAGAGATGGAACCTGTGTCTCCTGCTTCTCTTGCATTGGCAGGTGGACTGTTTACCACTGCACCACTTGGAAGACATAATTAGAAGTAGAAGTAGAATTTTGAGGTTATAAACCTCTAAGAATCATAGTGAGCCCAGGTACCAGATTCATTTGTTTTAGATAATTTTTTTAATTTATTTATTTTTTTTTGGCTGCACCACTTGGCTTGTGGGATCTTAGTTCCCTGACCTGGGACTGAACCCAGACCCTCGTAGTGAAAGCATCAAGTCTTAACCACTGGACCACCAGGGAATTCCCTTTTAGAGAATTTTTATACGATAGAAAAAGTGAAGACTAAAACTAAAGTGAGATGCCCTTTTATCCCCATAATCTGACTGAGCTTTTTTTAGGTATTGGTAATATTGGAGTTGACTGGGGAGAACACACATGATAAATATTATGTGTGTTGGAACAGTCTTCCCTGAGGTAAATTTTGCATAATGTTTGACCCAGGAACTTTAATTTTTAAATTTCTCTGAGTGAAATAATCATAGAAATTCACAAAGTAATTATATGTGATGAATAAATTATGTTCATTATAGCTTTGTTTATAATAATGGAAAACTGGAAATGACCCAAAAGGTCATAACAAAAGAGCTAGTTAAATAAATTTTCGCATAACTGGAAATTCTGCAGTCATTAAAAATGATGCTGTAAGTGTACATATTTAAATACTAAGAGGGTAACAGTATTGTGATCTCCACCCTGTTAAATCCAATGGTCAGTTCTCATCGGAACTGAACACTGTGTTGGTCCAGGATACTCACCCTCTGACTTTTCTGCAGCCTCACTGACTGCTCCTTCTCTCCCCTACTGTTGAGGTCCTTTTCTCTGTCTATACTTATCACATGACTTTATGAGTATACATATGTGGGCAATTCTCAAAATTATATCTCCAGCCAAACCTTCTGTCCCAAACTCCAGATTCATTTATCCAACTGCCTACTTAGTATCACCACTTGAGTATTTAATAGATGTCCCAACAAGTTCAAAGTTGAATTCCTGGTCTTCCTTCACTAGCTGACTCTACACACAGAATTCCCCATCTCAGCTAATGGCAACTGCCTTCATCTAGTTGCTCAAGCCAAAGAGCCCTTTTAGTCATCCTGATGCCTATTTTTGTCATGTTCTATGTCCACTGCATCAGTGAAACCTGATCTCCCCACCTTCCTCCCCACTGCTCACGCCACCATCGTCTCCCACCGAGATCACTGCAGTGACTCCCAGCTGCTCTCCACGTTTCAACCCACACCCTGCCCAGTTTATTCTCAACACAGCAGCTGGTTTTTTAATATGTAAATCAGTTTCTGTCACTCCTTGCTCCCGTGCCTGCAGTGCGTCCCAATTTCATGCAGTGTAAAAGCCAAAACCCTTCTGAGACCCATTCCTCCACTTCTGTTTCCAGTGTAGCACAAGCCTTTGTATTTATTCCTTGAACCTGTCAGGTGTGTGAGAAAAGGGCTTTGGACTCAGCTTAGATTCTTGCTCTGCTAATAAAATGTCTCCAACCTTTTGTTTCCCATTTGCAAAATGGGAATCATGCACCATCAACCTCACAGGATTAAAATAGATGTGCTTTTTAACTCTCTGGCTTTTTGTAAGCACAAGAGCTCTTATCATTTTCAAATATGACCTCTGAAATTTGTCTTGCTTTGCCTGAGAATTTCTTATTATTTCTAGTCCTCTGTTTATATTTGATCCACTCAGACAATCTACTGCATGTATTCTTTTATGCCAGGTACTCTGGGGATATGAGACTAACTAAATCATTCTCTCTCAAAGAGTTTATGCACTAGAACTGGGAGATGGGCCGGTTAAAAGCAAAAAGTGTGTGAATATTGCAGGTGTTCTGACAAAAACAAAGCATATGTGAGGCACGGTGTGGGGGACAAAGAAAGAAAAAGTGACCGGGGAGAAATAGGAAGTGGGAGAAGAAGGAGCCATCAGAAGTTGTTTAGAGGCAGCCTTGTACTGAATCCTGAAAGATGGTAGGCGGGGAAGGAAAAGACTGACTACTCCCAACTCATACTCTTAAAGCATACCTGGTATTTACCACGTTTTAATCAATTCCTTCTGAGGGTGATTCTTTATTCGGTGTTGATCTAACCCACCAAATTTAACTCTACCCAGAGAGACTCTTATGTCTTTTGTGTTCATTTCTATACCCTAGAGTTCAGCATAGTTCTTGGCCCAAGGGAGGGAAGAGGGAAGGTTAGAAGGAAAAAGGGGGGTAAGAAGGTTGGGTCTTGGTTAAGAGCACAGGTTTAGGAGTTCGGTGGTCCAGGTTGGAGTCCCAGATCTACAGCTTATTAAGCTGTGTGACCTTGAAAGAGTTACTTAAACTTTCTGTGCCTTAGTGCCCTTTTCTGTAAAAGGAAAATAATAATAGTGTCCCCTTTTTATTATTTTTTAATGGTTACTTCCTCATAGGCAGTTGAGGATTTACTGAGATCATTTCTGGAAAGGGCTCAGCATATTGGCTGGCACATTCTTTGAATACCAGTCCTATCTTCCAAGGTCCTCACCTTCCTAGGCCAAATTACAAGGACTCTCTTAGAATGAAATGAAGGTCTTTCTTGTCTAACAGTTAAAAGTTTCAAGCATTGTAACAACTTAGGGCTTTTGTTTTGTTTTGCAACTTAGGATTTTTTTTTTCATAAAGACACACACAGTCTTTTTTTGTATATTTATTTATTTTTAATTGGAATATAATTGCTTTACAATATTGTGTTGGTTTCTGCCATACATCAACATGAATCAGCCATAGGTATACATATGTCGTCTCCCTCTTGGACCTCCCTCCCACCTCCCACCCCTTCCCACACCTCTAAATTGTCACAGAACACTGGTTTGAGTTCCTGAGTAATACAGCAAATTCCCACTGGCTATCTATTTTACATACGGTAATGTGTATATTTCCTCAATTCGTCCCACCCTACTCTCTCAATTCATCCCTCTCTCTTCCTCCCCTACTGTGTCCACAATCTGTTCTCTGTGTCTCCGTTGCTGCCCTGCAAATAAGGTCATTAGTACCATCTTTTAGATTCCATATATATGTGTCAATATACAATATTTGTTTTTCTCTTTCTGACTTACTCCAATCTGTATAATAAGCTCTAGGTTCATCTACCTCATTAGAACTGACTCAAATGCATTCCTTTTTATGGTTGAATAATATTCCATTGTATATATGTACCGTTGCTTCTTTATCCATTCATCTGTTGATGGACATCTAGGTTCCTTCCATGTCCTAGCTATTGTCAGTAACACTGCAATGAACATTGGGGTACATGCTGTCTTTTTCCCTTATGGATACACATTTAGTCTTAATGGCTTCCTTTGATTTCCTTTTTAAAAAAATAGGCTTGTATGGTTGAGTGCCTGAGTTACTGTACTGTTTGAAACAGTGCCTGCAAACAAAGTGTTTTTGTCTCAGTTACTCATTCAGGAGGACACTTATATTTCAGGGTTGTCCTTGGCTATCTTTCTGGCCCCAGTGAAGACATTCAGGATCCAGTGAGTGACAAATTCTTCAAGGAGGTGTGGGTTTCAACAGCAGCTCGAAATGCTACAATTTATGATAAGGTGAGATTCGCATATCCTCCTCCTTTTTACATTGAATCATATCACAAAAGTATATCATTATTTCTGCATATTATTGGTACAGAGTATTCTTAACAAGTGTAAAAACACAACATACCTCCAAATTATAATCAAATACTTCTTTGTGAAGTGAAGTGAAGTCGCTCAGTCGTGTCCGACTTCTTTGTAGACGTTAAGAAAACAGAGTCAGTAAGAGTCATGGATTATGGTTTAGAAGAGACTTCAGTGGCATTCTGATCTCAGATTCCAGAATCCCATCATAAGCCTCCTTAGTGGGTGGTTACCCAGACTTTGTACATGTCTAGTGATAAAAAGAAAAAGCAGATGGGATCAAAAAATGAGTCAGACCTGAGTTCAGCCCAGCTCACGCAGTTGCTGGTGGTATGAGTATGTGTATAGTAATTTGATGTTCTGAGCCTTCCTTTCTTTCCTCTCTTATAAATTGGGAGGAATATTCATGAGGTGGTCATGAGGATAAAAAATAATCTGTTAAATGTATTTAGTACATAGCACATAGTAAATGATATGCATTCTAATGATGAAGCTTATTAATAATGAGAAACTTCCTCATTTGGACAATTGCAACTTTGGAAAGGTTTTAAAACCAGCTTCATCTGTTAGGGAGGCCAAATGCCTCTTCTAGTACGTTCCATCCATTAGTGATGAGAAAGACTGTGCAAGAGTTAAGAGTCCCCCAACCCTGGAACAGGTTACATCATCAAGTAGCTACCTTTATCACAGAAAATATTCAAACTGAGATCCATTGACTCTATCATATGACTGTCTATCATAAACAGGGTAAGAGGGCATTCTTCTTCTGACTTCCAGACTCCCTTCAGCACAGAAAATTCATCTGTGAACACAAAAAATTCATGTTTCTAATGAAACATGACAACTATCTACATAGACCTATTTCATACTGAGGACTCACAGACATGATTAAATAGGTCGTATGTGTAGAGTATTTTTAAAATGCAGGGCACAGCCTAGTTTGGATCCTGGATTGGGGGGAATAACAGCTCTAGAAGACATTTTGGGAATAATCAGATCAATCTAAATATGGACCATATCTTAAATGACATGAAATTGATTTTCTGAGGTGTGAGAATGGTATTATGGATATATAGGCACATTTCCTTATTCTTAAGAAATGCATACTGAGGTATTCAGGTGTGAAGTGTTATGATGTGTGAAACTTATTTTCAATGAGCAAAATACATATATAACTGATAACTTTAAGTACAGGTACCGACATAAACATTTTTCAAAATAAAAAGAGAAAATATACAATTTTTCTTTTAGACGAGAACCTCCAGTGAAATTCAAGGATGATTATTATCCAAAAAAATTAACCTTAAAGTAGGCTATCACCCATGAATCTCCCTACCACCACCTGACATTATCCTGTGGTCAGTCACAGGATAATGCAGATTAGATATGCACTCATTTGTGCTCTGTCAATCATGTCCGACTCGTGTGACCCCGTGGACTGTAGCCCACCAGGCTTCCCTGTTCATAGTTCTCCAAGAATACTAGAGTGGGTTGCCATGCCCTCCTCCAGGGGGTCTTCTCCACCCAGGGATTGAACCCAGGTCTCCACCATTGGCAGACCAGTTCTTTACCCCTGAGCCACCTGGGAAGCACCCCTCCCCCATAGATCAGATATACAATCTCTCTCCCCCACCACCGTCCCATACTGCATGGTATATAGAACTTCTCCAGCCAGGAATTGAACCTATGCCCCCTGCGTGGAAGCTCAGAGTGTCAACCACTGAACCACCAGGGAAGTCCTCTATGGTTTTTTTCTTTTTTTGATGGAAGCAAATCTCGCACTCTCTGTAGCAAATAAAAGAAGCAACCCTTCAATCAGGTCTGTGATGTAACATAAAACACATATGTTTCATAAAACAAAGGTTTTGTCTGTCAGAGTGAGTATTTTCCATAAAGGGGATATGCTTTCTTTTAAACTTATCACTCAGTTTCCTATTTGCATTTTGATCAGGTGTTCCGGTGCCTTCCCAATGATGAAGTACACAATTTAATTCAGCTGAGAGACTTTATAAGCAAGCCCATATTAGCAAAGGAGGATCCCATTAGAGCTGAGGAAGAACTGAAAAAGATCCGTGGGTTCTTGGTGCAATTCCCCTTTTATTTCTTGTCTGAAGAAAACCTACTGCCTTCTGTTGGAACCAAGGAAGCCATGGTGCCCATGGAGGTTTGGACTTAAGCGTTATACTTATTTGCAGCTCAGAGACTTCCACTCTGAAGAGTACACGTCACATTCTGACTTTCTGGAGACCTAATAGACAAAGCCAGACCCAGAGCACACATCCACCCCTTGGATTGCAACTCTTTGAGTTGACTTGGAAGGGCTGCAGTCATACTGATGTAAGGACAATGAACATCGGCTTGGCTTTATAATTCCTCGTGCCTCTCCTTGTGAAAAAGGGACTGCGTTCTTAGGTAGTATATACCCAACAGCTTCAACACATATTTCAATTCCGTGATGTATACCAAAGTGCATTTTCTTTGCTAACAAGAATTTATCTGTAACTGTGATCTACGTTGCCAAAAGTTGTCTGAACCTCCTTAATTTCCTCTGACCCTCACACATGCAGCTGTTGTTTGCTGGACCTGCCTTCATCTTGTAATCCATACAGGCTCTGTTTCACAGAATGTTTACTGCTAGAAGATGTTGTGATGCTGCTCTGAGATTCTTGAAGGTTCCATGGGATGCTCTGCCCATCTGGTCCTGGAGTTGTGGTGTGCACCCAACCAAGGATGTGGTCCTTCTTCCCTTCCAGTGACTGAAAGGACAGGACAGACCTTAGTATACACAGCAGCCCATGTTAGGTACTTCTGATAATATTGATAGTATGTATCTTGACACGACAGAGCAACAGGAAGGAATTAAATTTGATTATTACAGCAGAGATTTCACTTTACCTCCAAAGGCACTGACAAGATGTATCCTTATGATAGGGCCCACCGGATCAGATTTGAAAACATGTGTAGGATATTTGATTACACAGCAACCCATAAAACTCAAAGACAGAGCATACAGCCTTCAGAAATCACCAACATGTTGGTGGGAATCAGATTCAGATAAGGAAAGAACATTTCTTACAGTCCTGTAAAATTTCCTGCCATCCATAGCTGCCAGATTGAAATTGGAGTTTCTACATCTCAAAATAAAACCAGCAAATACAACTTGTCTTTCAAGAGAATCAGGGGCTTCATAACTCATGCCAAGTGAATGAGTATGAGCCCAGCCTTATTTGACATTCAGCTCTCCAGCTATGCTACCTTCTAGAAGAAAAATTGATTGTAAAATACATGCACCATCTCTTGCATTATTAAATAAGCATTAACATTCCACTACAGTTCCAAAGAGGTTAGGGTTATTTATTAATTCACACTATCCTCATCTGTGACTTGTTCAGGAAATCCATTTCTCCTTTTTGGATGTTAACATACCCTTTGATACCCCATAGCTCTAGTTTTATTATGCAGAACTACTCTTACAACTTGAAGAACTAATGTGGGTTCCCAACAGGCCATAAAATATGGTATAGATGGGGCTTCCCTGCTGGCTCAGACAGTAGAGAATCTGCCCGCAATGCAGGAGATCTGGGTTCGATGCCTGGGTCAGGAAGATCCACTAGAGAAGGGAATGGCAACCCACTCCAGTATTCTTGCCTGGAGAATCCCGTGGACAGAGGAGCCTGGCAGACTATAGTCCATGGGGTCACACAACTGAGTGACTAACACTTTCACTTTCACACTTACACTGAGTGCAATAATCACACCTTTATGGGTTACCTGGACAGAATCTCGTCCAAAGAAGTAAGGATCCATACCTGTTTCATAGAGCTGGTAGTCCAATCAGTCAGTCAGTTCAGTTCAGTCACTCAGTCGTGTCCAACTCTTTGCAACCCCACAAATCGCAGCATGCCAGGCCTCCCTGTCCATCACAAACTCCCGGAGTTTACTCAAATTCATGCCCATCGAGTTGGTAGTCCAGTAGAAAAGACTAAATAGGAACATAAAGCCAGTGAAACATAAAGTCAGTTAGCAGGAAAGAGACAGTGTTACATACCCACAAGAGAGTTTTACAAATGAGGTGAGACTGTGTAACCAACGATGGAAATTAATATGCTTTTATGGCGGCCAAAGATGAAAAAATGGCTTCATTCTATAGCCGTCATAAATAAGATGTTTGCTATTTGTGAAGTTTAGATTGCCATTTAAAGTGTTGAGTATATGTGGAATACCTACGGATTTCTCATATTTTCTTTTTCAATGTTTTTTTAAATGTAGAAGAGTCAAAAGACTGGCTCTTGAAAGGGCCCTTTCTCTTTAAAAAAAAAAAAAGCATGTAATACAACCTCTCCCCATTTTATAGCTGAGGAAACTGAGACCCTTGTTAGTTGAAGGACTCTTCACCCATTAGGACTAAGGACACTGCTGCGGTCCCCTGCTGGCCTCTCCTTTCACTCATCACTGCCCCACAATGAGGAGATGCAATAAATAGATTTCAGAGAGGATGTCTCTAAGCTGTTTTGAACCCTGTGATCTTATGGATTTATGTGCTTGTCCGTGTCCCTCAACTAGAATGGAAGCTCCATGGGTCAGGGACTTCCCTGCGTTTTGTTCATATTGTTATCTCCAGATCTTGAAACAGAGCCTGGCTCATAGGAGGTGCTCAGTACAAGTTTGTTGGATAAATAAAGGAGATGGAAGAGAGAGCTAATGAAATGAAAACCTTATGGAGTCTCAGACAAGAAAATCTTCCTGCTATTGCTAAAGAAACTGTTAGCAAGGTTCTTTTCTACTGAATCTTCTCAAAGGCAAGATGTTTATCTGCAAAGAGAGGGGCTACAAGATTTATTTGGGTGGATTTATGGGAAATTCAGGGCCACAATGCCTTGCTTCGCAGTGGCAGTTTACATAATGTACCATTCTGTAAAAATCACATGGGCTGTGGACACAAGATGTATGACCTAATTACCCATCATTCTCTGACACCGTTACTACCTACTAGAAGTTCAAATACCTTAACGTTGCAGTGTCTGATATAAACTTTAAAACGCAAGGGACTAAATAAATAAATAAAATGCAAGGGATTTAGCATCTTGAAAAACTATTATGAATCTGTACCACGCTTTAAACTGACTATAATCTTTTGAAATTACAAAAGGTAATTACAGCCTTTAAGTGCTGTACCTGAGATTCTGATAATCCGTGTGATCATTTTTGCTTTCAAGAAGGGGGAAAAAAAAATCTGTGATTATAAGAAGTGAAGGGTAGAAAGTGGTCATGGCCTATTAAAGCTATTCATGCTGGCCAAGCTTAGTCGTTGGAGGACGCTCAACACCGCAGGTCAGGTGCAGGCGTTTGCTCTGGAGCAGGTGTCCACTTGGTTACTCACCCTCTAATGGGACTGTCTTCTTTTTCAGCTGCAAAGCATCACAGAAGGGCTTGGAGAGCTGGTCACTAGATAATTGAGTGACATATTGTAAAACAAAGCATTGATTTTATTTTAATAGCATCTTTGGAAAAAAATTTTATCTCTAGGTAATCAAAAATGTAAGCAGTTAATCTCTTAAGTAATAACAAGAAAATGTAATATATTTTTGAATTAACAGTCTTCCAGATGAAAACAGCAAGCCAGGAAACCTTTTTTGCAGATGTAAGATAACAGGCATAACAGGTTTTATATACATTATGAAGACCCTGCACTTCTTTCTGCCTCTCCTCATTCCTTATTCTTTCAACCACTGGCCCCATCCAGAGCCCTTCCTTATTATGGAAACCATTTTAGAGGACAAGAAAGAGCTTTCTGGGGAAAAAAGAAAAAAAAAACCATGAGGCCTCTATAATAAATTTCAGTTTAACTCACACTTTGAAGTGACTGACAAAATATTACTATTTTTTAACAGAGGTAATGGTTCTTTTTAACATTTCTGATCTGATATGGCACATGAGCATTCTCAGCTGCCTGTCACCTTCTGGAGAGGGGCTAAAGAGGACTCTTCATGTCTTCTCACCCCTCTCTATTCTCTCATTATGAAATGAGCAAATGTTATAGGATTTTCAGTGTGCTTAGGAATACAATTTTATTCCCTTGGAAGATCCTCTGAGGTCAGTTAATACTGGCAATTTGGAGGTTTAAAATGAGTTTTACCAGGCATCAGTTCAGTTCAGTCGTTGAGTTGTGTCCGACTCTTTGCAACCCAATGGACTGCAGCATGCCAGGCCTCCCTGTTCATCACCAACTCCCGGAGTTTACCCAAACTCATGTCCATCGAGTCGGTGATGCCATCCAACCATCTCACCCTCTGTTGTCCCCTTCTCCTCCCTCCCTCAATCTTTCCCAGCATCAGGGTCTTTTCAGATGAGTCAGTCCTTCACATCAGGTGGCCATATTACCAGGCATAGGCCTTGAGAAATTCTTTTTTTTTTTTTTTTCATTTATTTTTGTTAGTTGGAGGCTAATTACAATATTGTAGTGGTTTTTGTCATACATTGACATGAATCAGCCATGGGTTTACATGTATTCCCCATCCCGATCCCCCCTCCCACCTTAAATTCTTGAATCTAGAAATTCACTGGAAAAGGAATTCACCATCTATCAAAAAGTTGCAGGTGAAGAATCAATGGATTTGCCTTATGTTTAGGGGAGGCAGATACCATCATAAATGCCTAATGGCATTTAATTCACATGTGATATATTACCAGCTTTGACTTAAGATTAGAAGGATTCATTAAAGGAACCAAAAATGCTGTGACTGAATTTATTATAGGTTATCTTATTTTTTCCTTTATACCAATTTTAAATTTTAACTTAAAAAGTTAATCTAAAATAATGAAAATTTGTCACACTAATCATTTTAAACTTTTACGTTTTAAAGTCAGAGACTGGGATGGCAGTCCAACCAAAATGTAGGCTTAATTACTCTTTCCTATCTCCAGCATCTCAATTGTTCACTTTATTCTAGGTATATGCACTTAAGTTGAGTGTCGTCCTAGTTCTGCTCAACACTGGGAAATATAACATCATGTTCTCCTAAGGTATATTCCACTTGGATTCATGACATAAAATGGTCTGGGTCAAAAATACTGATACTCTTCCTCAGTCATTCTAAAAATTCATACTAGAAAATTGTAGTTGGAGCACATGTCTCTGACACAAAAACCAAACACATGTTGATGAACATTCACCCATTCAGAATATTCAGATATTCTGGACAGAACTCGGGCGCCTAGCCTCACCCTTATGACAGGCTTTGGCAAACAAAGACTGGGCCTCTTGTTTTTGTAAATAAAGTTTTACTTGACTGCAGCCATGTCCATTTGTTTACATGCCTCATGACCAAATGATCTGCAAATCCAAACTACTTGCTATCCTTAAGAAATGTTTACTGATCCTTCCTCTAAAGAGAGCAGAGAATAAACAGTTAGAATACCTCAACCAAACAGATTTGGGTGAGTTTTAATCTCTTCCATGAGCAAGCTTTTCAACTCTTCCCTATCCCAGAGCCAGCATTCCACAATCGAATAATGGTAACAAGGTCAAGTTCTTTCAGGAATGAAAAATCATATGAGTTTTGGTTCTGAAAGAGTTATTGTCAACTAATGCAATCTCCTCCGGGCTGAGCACTCAATATGGAAGCACTGTTGATAATGTTTTTAACTAAAGTGTTCAGTGAGGATGGATAGGCCTAACCGTTTGTATTCAGAATGAGAATTGTGAACTCAAGAAACTCAGTCTCCTTGGATTTTCCTCTGTGAAGCCCTGGAAATGACACATGTATCCATTTTCTGCCTCACAGTCAGTGGTCTGGATGCTGACTTCCTTAACTGACTTTTAAAATGTAAATATTCATTAATTAAACAATTAAAAAGTGTGAAATCAGCAGTGTCCCTCTCTTTGAAAAGAAGATTCCTTCTTCTGCACATGAGGTTTTTAGAGCCAGCATGATGTAGGTCTGAGTTGGAGACAGAAGTGTGCACCCTGGATCAGGTACCAGAGCCCCAGCGTCCCCTGCCGTTCCCAGTCCTTCTCACGAGCTTCATGCACGAGTCTCAGCAGCACCCAGAAAGAGAAAGAAACAGAAGCCCCCCCTTTTACTGCCTCCTCTTTCAGTTACTGCTTATTTCCTGACGGGACAACCACTTTCCCCAGGTTTTGAAACAAAGATTAGTTTTGCCTATTTTTGTACCCCACTGGCTTTTTCAACAAGGACACCCTCAGCGTTCATCCCTCCTAGGCATCTTGCAAGCTCTCTTTGGCTCCCAGGGGACTGCTCACATTTGTAGACCCATCCTGGGCTCCTCTCTCTCCATTTCACTTCGGGGTCTGGCTTGTTCTTCCCATTCCACTCAGTGCTCAGGTGATCCAGTGGCTTCCCTGCCATCTCTCTGCTCACCTGCAGCCCCGCTCTCCCTTCCAAGCTCCAGACACATTAGGTGTCTGAGCAATAACTATCTCTATTTCTCCACGTGGGTCTGAGAGAGAGAGTGGAGAGGCAGAGAGAAACCCATCAGAGGCAAAGCTGCAGCGTGAAGACCTGCCCTCTGCAGCACAGATGACCTCAGAGGTAGGGGGACAGCCTGTGTGGTGAGGCATCAACAGTGTCCCCTAGAATGGGCCTGTGGATTTGTTTTCATAATATAGTAATTCTTATTCTAGAAGCTTGTAATTTCTTTGATGACAAGGGTCTTCTTTCTTCATACTTCATATAAGGCTTGTCACAATGAGTAGTATGTTGTTCAGGTTATGTGGAAAGTGATTTGAAAGCTTTCTTTGCGCATGATATGTGAGATTCATTAGGCCAATCTGTAAAGAGGATGAGAACATAAAGAACTGAGTTGTTTTATGTTAGAGTGGAAGGGTAAGAAGTAGATTTCTAAATTCCTCTTTATATTTACAAAGTCTCAATAACTTTTTAAAATATAGTTTGAGCTGTGGTAATGGAAACTTTAAATATCATCAAAATCACATTTAAAAGATTAAAGAAAATTAAATAGTTTTTCCAATGATATTTGGCTATTCACTTTCTAGACAGTAAGTAGGTCAAAAGGTGGGTTTAGAATTGCACCAGGTAACTCAGTGCGAAAACATTTGCTGATTTATGAGAAACAAAAACAGGAGCAGTACTTTTAAAAAGTCTTTGAACGTAAAGACATTTTCTGAGCCTCTTTTTCATAACAAGTCTTCATTCATAAGAAATTTTGCATTACAGTGCATTCCCTAGATAAAGAGAAGGGAACACTAAGGTAAAAGACAAAATCAGAAAATTTTTTCCCGCCACATTTTACTTATCCCACTAAGACTTTCTTTTTAAGTTTTTACTGAAGTACAGTTGCTTTACAACACTATGTTAGTTTCTGTTCTACAACAAAGTGAATCAGCTATACGTACACATATATCCCCTCTTTTTTGGATTTCCTTCCCATCAAACTAAGATTTTTTTAATTTATTTATGTTTTTATTGAATGAAATTCAATAAATTAAATTCTATAATGCTTTACAATTTTAAAAATTTCCATATACATGATTTCATATAATCCCATAATAAGCCCCCTTTTTTAAAAATCCCCCATCCCTATTGCCCCTTCATTCCCTCCCCACTGGTAACCATTAGTTTGTTCTCAGTATCTGTGAGTCTACTTTTTTGTTTTATTCACTAGTTTGTTGTATATTTTAGATTCCACAATAAGTGATATACAGTATTTGTCTTTGTTGTCTGATTTATTTCACTCACCATAATACCTTCCAAGTCCATTCATGTGGCTGCAAATGGCAAAATTTAAAATCAGTAAGTTCCTGATTGGCTGCTTAAATTATCCTTCCCTTCCCTGCTAATTACCTGCTCTTATGCCCAGAGCAGCACAGCCCTGGATCACAGATGCCTTTTTGTTTGAAATCGGTGTGAGATGTCATTGTGTGCTACTCCTCTCTATCACACTTTCATATGCTCTTCCCTTTGAAACTCTGGGGTTTTTTTCCAGTTTTTTTTTTTTTTTCTTTAATTTTAAATCTCAACTTCTAGTACAGAAGATTGAGTAAATCCTCAGTCCAAAGCCCATTAAGACTCCCTCTCTTGTTTAACTCATTTGTTACTTATTTTAATCTACACATTCCATTCATTTTCTCCTCCTTGCAATGATCAGCATTAATCATTTTAATGTATTTTTGTGTATCTTTTTACTTGAATGTATGCCTGCAAAATGTATACTCTTGTTTGAGGAATTTTTATTTACATAAATAATATTATCTCTGGGGAAGCACTAATTTTAATACCTAGGTGTATTGATGTATGCAGGTCCAACCTCTTGCATTTAATCATGGAGCTTACTGTAATGCAGTCATCACATTTCACCCATCACTTTCCCACAAACTGACCCCAGGTTACCTCCAGCTACCCACAACCACACACAGGCTGCCGTGAAGATCCTCATACCATAGGGCTGCTTGAGTAGCCTCACAGTATGGCAGCTAGCTTCCCTCAGAACGAGTGATCCAAGAGAAAACCAAGCAGAAAACATATGCCTTTTATGACCTGGTCTCGGAAGTCACAAACCATCATTACAACACTATCCTATTGATTACCCCAGTCGGCACTATTCAGAATGGGAGAAGACTGGAGATCTTCCTTGACTTAAGATGTGCTTAGGCCCCAATAAACCCATTTTAAGTTGAAAATATTGTTAAATCGAAAATGTTTTTAGTATACCTAACCTACCAAACAAGTTAGCCTAGCCTATCTTAAATGTGCTCAGAACACTTACATGAGTCTATAGTTGGGCAAAATCAACTAACATAAAGTCTATTTCAAAATAAACTGTTGAATACCTCATGTAATTTATTGAATATTATACCAAAAGTGAAAAGCTTCTGTTTGGTTGTATGGGTACACAATGGTTGTAATGGTGTCAGTTGTTTTACCTTTGTGATTGCTTGGCTGACTGGAAGCTATGGGCTTGCCACTACTACCCAGTACCATAGAGTATTGCACTGCATGTTCCGAACCTGGGAAAAGATAAAATTTTAAATTTGAAGTATAGTTTCTGCTGCATACTTATCCCTTCAAAAGTTTTAAGTCAAACCATCATTAAGTCAGAGACCCTGTATATAAAGTATGAGTACTGGGGGGTGGGGTCATTGGGGTCATATTGGAGGCTCGACACCATAAACATCGGCTGTTATACTTCTTATTTATTTGTTTATTTGTTTTTAATTGAAGGATAATTGCATTACAGAATTTTGTTGTTTTCTGTCAAACATCAACATGTATCAGCCATAGGTACACCCATGTCCCCTCCCTCCCGAACCTCCCTCCCCATCCCACCCTTCTAGACTGTCACAGAGGCCCTGTTTGAGTTCACTGAGTCATAGAGCAAATTCCCACTGGCCATCTGTTTTACACATGGTAATGTAACTTTCCATGTTACTCTCTCCCTACATCTCACCCTCTCCCTCCTCCCCTCCCCGCATGACCATAGATCTGTTCTCTGTTTCTCCATTGCTGCCCTGAAAATAAATTCATCAGTACCAGCTTTCTAGATTCCATCTATATGCATCAGTATATGATATTTATATTTTTCTTTCTGACTCACTTCACTCTGTATAGTAGGCTCAAGGTTTGTTCACCTCATTAGACCTGACTCAAATGTGTTCCTTTTTATGGCTGAGTAGTGTTCCACTGTATATATGTACCACAACTTCTTTATCCGTTCATTTGTTGATGGACATCTGGGCTGCTTCCATATTCTAGCTATTGTAAACAGTGCTGAAGTGAACATTGGGGTACATGTGTCTTTTTCAGTTTTGACTTCTTCAGGGTATATGCCTAGCAGTGGGATTGCTAGGTCATATAGTGGCTTTATTCCTAGTTTCTTAAGTAATCTCCATACCCTCTTCCATAGTGGCTGTGTCAATTTACATTCCCACCAGCAATGCAAGAGGGTTCCCTTTTCTTCACACCCTTTCCAGCATTTATTGTTTGTGGACTGTAGACTTTTTGATGATGGCCACTCTGACTGGTATGAATTGGTCTCTCGTAGTATTGATTTGCATTTCTCTAATAATGAGTGATGTTGAGCATCTTTTCATGCATTTGTTAGCCATCTGTATGTCTTCTTTGGAGAAATGACTGTTTAGGTCTTTTCCCCACTTTTTGATTGGCTAGTTTATTTTTTTGGTATTGAGTTGTATGAGCTGCTTATTTATTTTTATTTTTCTGGTATTGAGTTGTATGAGCTGCTTATTTCTTTTGGAAATTAATTCTTTGTCAGTTGTTTCCTTTGCTGTTATTTTCTCCCATTCTGAGAGTTGTCTTTTCACCTTCTTTGTAGTTTCCTTTGCTGTGCAAAAGCTTTTAAGTTTAATTAGGTCCCACTTGTTTATTTTTGTTTTTATTTCCATTACTCTAGGAGGTGGGTCATACAGGATCTTGCTTTGATTTATGTCATCGAGTGTTCTGCCTATGTTTTCCTCTAAGAGTTTTATAGTTTCTGGTCTTACATTTACGTCTTTAATCCATTTTGAGTTTATGGAACAAGATAGAAAGCCCAGAGATAACCCCACACACCTATGAGTACCTTATTTTTGTCAAAAGATGTAAGAATATACAATGGGGCAAAGACAGCCTCTTCAATAAGTGGTGCTAGGAAAACTGGAGAGATACGTGTGAAAGAATGAAATTAGAACACTTCCTAACACCGTGTACTTCTATTTTTTCCCCAAACTTCTTGTTTCCCAGATAGATATTTGGTTTTGCTCTGTTCTTTTCCTGAGTTGATTATCTGTGTGATAATTCTGCTGCCTAGAAGATGTACATTACCTTCCCACACATGCAAGAACCCCAAAGCTTCTTATATTCATATCCACACTGAGTTCTATTATACAAATTGTCAAGTGGTTGTCAAATGCCACTCATAAAAAGGAAAATGGCACTAGATTTACATTGAAAGAGGAACCCCTTGTATTCAGGATCCTGAATTTCAAACAAGCCATGGTATTTTTGTTGCTTCTGTTGTTAACTTAAGCCAACCTCGATGACTCTTTCTATTGTTGTAAGCAGTGAGCCCTGTTTTACCTGATTTCATTTTTTAAAATGTGTTTGCAAAATAACATGTATATTAGTAAGATACCTGGTCCTTTTTAGAAGTCAAAGAGGTATAGATGGCAGAAGGATTCTCTTTGATGCTTTCATAGGTCAGAGAAAGCTACAACAAATGCGGTGATCTTTGAAAGGAATGTTTTATTGCAAATAGAAAATGGTCATTAGTAACAACTCTGACATTATACTGCATGAAACACTTACATGTTATGTATTCTTTCTGCTTCTGCTAGTCTGCAACCCTTGAGTTTTTCATACATGAAGACATGGGTGCATATCAAATAAAAGATTAAGGATCATGGATAATAGCAATACAATGGGGAACCAAATGTTCATGTTTCATTAAGAAAAATAAAAAGAAAGAGGGAAACTTATCAGTGCCATTTTTTATTTATTGAAGCAAAAATGCTGTTCAGAACAAATGTACCCATTACCATCCAAAGTGAGATACAGATAAGTGTTGAGAGTCTGAGGGGAAAGCAAAGGCCTTGAGAGTTTCTCCCATCACATAGACCAGCGAAATAAATTATTGAACTATACCCGAGCCCAGAAGCAAACTACTTCAATTTAATTCTTCGCCCTTCATTCCTATGCTAAGATAAGCATATGATGGACCATTAACAGCCTCCTATGGAAAACCTGCCTCTGGTGGAGATTATTTGTGATAACTCTGCTACCTAGAAGATGTACATTACCTTCATGCACTTGCAAAAATCCTAAGCGGGTGCTCAGAATCCCTGTGTCTGACCTAAGAGACGCAAGCCAAGGGACCAGCAATCCATCCCCTTCCCCGATGTCACCAAAACCGGTATACTTCAAGCAAGACTAATAGACTTTTGTGTGTGTGCCTTGCTTGATCTCTCTGGAGGTTTATAGTTAGGAATGGAAATTTGGAGGAATCAAAGATAAATAATAACTAAGTGAACATCCATCATAAGCAAAACTTCTGATTTCACTGTTGAAGGTAAGACTTGTAGTAAAGAATACATAAGTCAATCAATGAAAGTGCCTAAAAATTGTAAAAGGCCATATATAGTATAAACCACGTACCTAGGGCCAGAAATAGATTCAGAGTTACTGCTTTGGGCCTGGCAGTTCCAGACAGGATGCACTAGACCCAACTACCCTGAATTTTCTATGGTAAATGCTTCTACTCGATAGCAAGGAGTCTGGGCCAGGAAAAAGTTCGGTCCTGAGATGGTATGGGGTGAATACGTGGGTATTTTCTCCATTGACTGTGCTGCTGTTTCATTCACCACTTCAGGGTCTCCCTTCATCAGAGCATATCAGAGACACATAACAGATATGAACCAGGTAAGCCAGAAGGGCTGTATTAGACCACCAAACGGTCCTCCCTTCTCCAAAGAACTTCAGATATTTCCAGGTATGATCTCAGAATCGGTGCTCATCAGATCAGAGCAGCTGTTTTTGTTTGCACTTCCTGGAGCAGAGAACTGAAAGATTAAATGACATGGGTAAGGTCTAAACAGGGCTTCTCTGGTGATTGAAGTGGTAAAGACTCCGCCTGCAATTCAGGAGATGTGGGTTTGATCCCTGGGTCAGGGAAGATCCGCTGGAGAAGGAAATGGCAACCATACCAGTATTCTTGCCTGGAAAATCCCATGGAAAGAGGAGCCTGGTGGGATACAGTCCATGGTGTCACAAGAGTTGGACATAACTTAGTGACTAAACCATCACCACCAGTATTCCCTTAGGTGGAAATAACAAATTTTGTTCAGCCATTCATTGATTGACATACATTTGGGTTGTTGACATCTGTTATTTTTATGAATAAGGCTGCTATAAACACTTGCCCACAAGTTTTGGTGTGGACATATGTTTTCATTTCTCTTAGATCCATATCTAGAAGTGAAATTGCTAGATCATAAGGTAACTCTTTTACTGTGGGGGGAACTGCCAGACTGTTTTTCATTTCTATCACCATGTATGATGGTTCAGTATCCTCACCAACACTTGTTTCTATCTGATATTTTTATTATAGTCATCCTAGTTGGTGTGGAGTAGCATCTCCTTGGGGTTTTCATTTGCCTTGTCCTGATGGCTAATGATGTAAAGAATATTTTCACGTGCTCTTTGGCCATTTGCCTATCTTTTTTGGAGAAATGTCTACTGAGATCCTTTGCCCCCTTTTTTTTTATTGGTTTGTCTTTTTTATATTGAGTTTAAGAACTCATTACATATTCTATACAGAAGTTCCTTGTTAGATATACAATTTTCAAATATTTTCTCTTATTATGTGGCTTGTCTTTTCACTTTGTTCCTAGTGTCCTTTGTAGCACAGAACTTTTAATTTTGATGAAGTCCAATTTATCTTTTTGTTTTTGTTGCTTGTGCTTTTGGTGATGTATCTGAGAATCTGTTGCTAAATCCAAGGTCACAAAAACTAACCCTGATTTTTTTTTCTATGAGTTTTATGATTTTGACTTTTATGTTTAGGTCTTTGATCAATACAGGGTTAATTTTTTTTATATAGTGTGAACTAAGAGTTCAACTTCATTCTTTTATATGTGACTATCCTGTTGTTTCAGTGGCATTTTTTGAAAACACTATTCTTTCCCATTTGACCAGTGTTCACATCCATGCTGAAAATTAATTGCCATAGGTATATGTGTTCATTTTTAGACTTTCGGTTTTATTTTGTAAACATACATGTCCATACTTAATGCCAGTATCACAGTCTTGATTACTCTTGCTTTGCAGTAGGTTTTGAATTACTAAATGTATGTCCTCCGATTTGTTGTGCTCTTCCAAGACTGTATTGGCTATTCAGGGTACCTTTGTGTTTCCACACAGATTTTAATATCAGTTTGTCAATTTCTTGTGAAGAACCAGCTGGTATTATGATATAGATTGAATTGATCAATTTGAGAGTATTGCCATCTTAACAATATTATGTCTTCTGATCCATGAACAAGGGATTTCTAAATCCCATTTATTTAGATGACCTTTGATTTCTTTCAGCAGTATTTTATAGTTTTCAGTGCTTCTGTTAGGTACCTCTTTTGTTAAATTTTATAATGAATACTTTTTTGAAATAAATATTTCTCATGCATCCTTGTTCTCAGGTATGGATATACTTACACTAAAAAATTATACCTTTGTTTATCTGAAATTCAAATTTAATTGATCATACTGTGTTTTACTTGGCAATCCTGCTTTAAAAGTGACCAAACATAGAATGAAGCATATGAGCTGTGAAGGGCATCTGAGTATTCAGAGACTGGAAGAGAAAGTTAATTAGGTCTATATAAAAGCAAATATTTAACTCATAGGAGGTTATAACAGTTAATTAGCATAATCTATTTTATCCCTAGATGTTGTTCTACTTTAAACTTCACTCTGAAATATCATGTTGCTTTGAAGAGGAAAGTAAACATTTTAAAAATAATTGCCATTAATCTGAACTTAAAAAAATATTTGAGTATCAGCCTTCAAGGCAGTAAACCCTGAACCATGTCTATTACTCTCAGCAAAGTCACCTATATTCTCCCATAGGCAGAAACTTTTCATGCCCATGAAGACTATGTGATACAGATGTGATGTGATGATATAGTTACACCCTCGAGCTCTTACTAAAATTGTTTCATGTTGGAGAAATTATTTCTTCATCCTGATATTTAATAAGAAATAACTCTTTATGTTAAAGTTCTGATCTAAGCTTTAATCCCCTCCCCTTGTGTGTGGAGTGAACCTGGGACTTGGTTCTAGTGAACAGAATATGGCAAAGGTGACCACATGGACCATATGGACCACAGCCTTGTCTGACTCAATGAAACTATGAGCCATGCCATGTGGGGCCACCCAAGACAGACAGGTCATGGTGGAGAGGTCGGACAGAATGTGGTCCACTGGAGAAGGGAATGGCAAACCACTTCAGCATTCTTGCCTTGAGAACCCCATAAACAGTATGAAAAGGCAAAAAGTTAGGATACTGAAAGATGAACTCCCCAGGTCAGTAGGTGCCCAATGTGCTACTTGAGATCAGTGGAGAAATATCTCCAGGAAGAATGAAGAGACAGAGCCAAAGCAAAAACAACACCCAGTTGTGGATGTGACTGGTGATAGAAGCAAAGTCTGATGCTGTAAAGAGCAATGTTGCATAGGAACCTGAAATGTTAGGTCCATGAATCAAGGCAAATTGAAAGTGGTCAAACAGGAGATGGCAAGAGTGAACTTCGACATTTTAGGAATCAGCGAAATAAAATGGACTGGAATGGGTGAATTTAACTCAGATGACCATTATATCTACTACTGTGGGAAAGAATCCCTTAGAAGAAATGGAGTAGCCATCATAGTCAACAAAAGAGTCCGAAATGCAGTACTTGGATGCAATCTCAAAAACGACAGAATGACCTCTGTTCGTTTACACGGCAAACCATTCAATATCATAGTAATCCAAGTCTATGCCCTGACCAGTAATGTTGAAGAAGCTGAAGTTGAACGGTTCTATGAAGACCTAGAAGGCCTTTTAGAACTAACACCAAAAAAGATGTCCTTTTCATTATAGGGGACTGGGATGTAAGTGTAGGAAGTCCAGAAATACCTGGAGTAACAGGCAAATTTGGCCGTGAAGTACAGAATGAAGCAAGGCAAAGTCTAATAAAGTTTTTCCAAGAAAACACACTGGTCATAGCAAACACCCTCTTCCAACAACACAAAAGAAGACTGCACATGGACATCTCCAGATTGTCAATAGTGAAATCTGATTGATTATATTCTTTGCAGCCAAAGATGGAGAAGCTCTATACAATCAGCAAAAACAAGACTGGGAGCTGACTGTGGCTTAGATCATGAACTCCTTCTTGCCAAATTCAGACTTAAATTGAAGAAAGTAGGGAAAACCACTAGACCATTCAGGTACAACCAGAATCAAATTCCTTATGATTATGCAGTGGAAGTGACAAATAGATTAAAGGAATTAGATCTGACAGAGTGCCTGAAGAACTATGGATGGAAGTTCGTGACATTGTACAGGAGACAGGGATCAAGACCATCCCCAAGAAAATGAAATGCAAAAAACCAAAATGGCTGTCTGAGGAGGCCTTACAAATAGCTTGAAAAGAAGAGAAGTGAAAAGCAAAGGAGAAAAGGAAAGATATACCCATTTGAATGCAGAGTTCCAAAGAATAGCAAGGAGAGATAAGAAAGCCTTCCTCAGTGATCAGTGCAAAGAAATAGAGGAAAACAGCAGAATGGGAAAGAATAGAGATCTCTTCAAGAAAATTAGAGATACCAAGGAACATTTCATGAAAGATGGGCACAATAAAGGACAGAAATGGTATGGACCTAACAGAAGCAGAAGATATTAAGAAGAGGTGTCAAGAATACACAGAAGAACTGTACAAAAAAGATCTTCATGACCGAGATAATCATGATGGTGTGATCACTCACCTAGAGCCAGACATCCTGGAATGTGAAGTCAAGTGGGCCTTAGGAAACATCACTACAAAGCTAGTGGAGGTGATGAAATTCCAGTTGAGCTATTTCAGATCTTAAAAGATGATGCTGTGAAAGTGCCACACTCAATATGCCAGCAAATTTGGAAAGCTCAGCAGTGGCCACAGGACTGGAAAAGGTCAGTTTTCATTCCAATCCCTAAGAAAGGCAATGCCAAAGAATGCTCAAACTACCACACAGTTGCACTCATCTCACACGCTAGTAAAGTAATGCTCAAAATTCTCCAAGCCAGGCTTCGACAATACCTGAACTATGAACTTCCAGATGTTCAAGCTGGATTTAGAAAAGGCAGAGGAACCAGAGATCAAATTGCCAACATCCGTTGGATCATTGAAAAAGCAAGAGAGTTCCAGAAACATCTATTTCTGCTTTATTGACTACGCCAAAGTCTTTTGCTGTGTGGATCACAACAAACTGTGGAAAATTCTGAAATAGATGGGAATACCAGACCACCTGACCTGCCTCTTGAGAAATCTGCATGCAGGTCAGGAAGCAACAGTTAGAACTGGACATGGAACAACAGACTGGTTCCAAATCAGGAAAGGAGTACATCAAGGCTGTATGTTGTCACCCTGCTTATTTAACTTATATGCAGAGTACATCATGAAAAATGCTAGACTGGACGAAGCACAAGCTGGAATCAAGATTGCTGGAAGAAATATCAATAACATCAGATATTCAGATAACACCACCCTTATGGCAGAAAGCAAAGAAGAACTAAAGAACCTCTTGATGAAAGTGAAAAGGAGAGTGAAAAAGTTGGCCTAAAGCTCAACATTCAGAAAACCAAGATAATGATATCTGGTCCCATCATTTCATGGCAAATAGATGGGGAAACAGTGGAAACAGTGACAGACTTTATTTTGGGGGGCTCCAAAATCACTGCAGATGGTGACTGCAGCCATGAAATTAAAAGATGCTTGCTCCTTGGAAGAAAAGTTATGGCCACCCTAGATAGCATATTAAAAAGCAGGCACATTACTTTACCAACAAAGTCCATCTAGTCAAAGCTATGTTTTTTCCAGTGGTCATGTATGGATGTGAGATTTGAACTGTAAAGAAAGCTAAGCGCTAAAATTGATGCTTTTGAACTGTGTTGTTGGAGAAGACTTTTGAGAGTCCCTTGGATAGCAAGGAGATCCAACCTAAAGGAAAGTCCATCCTAAAGGAAATCAGTCCTGAGTGTTCATTGGAAGGACTGATGCTGAAGCTGAAACTCCAATGCTTTGGCCACCTGACGCAAAGAACTGACTCATTTGAAAAGACCCTGATGCTGGGAAAGATTGGAGGCGCGAGGAGAAGGAGAGAGCAGAGGATGAGATGGTTGGATGGCATCACTGACTCAATGGACATGAGTTTGAGTAAGCTCCAGGAGTTGGTGATGGACAGGGAAGCCTGGCATGCTGCAGTCCATGGGGTGGCAAAGAGTCAGACATGACTGAACGACTGAACTGAACTGATCCTGGGTAACACTGACTTAATAAGTGAAAGTCTTCAGAGAGGGACTGGGCCCTCCTTGAGGCCGGAGACTCTTCTCTGTTCACTTTAAAGAAGCAAGTCATCACGAGTCCTGTTGATGCAAGGCAATGAATTCTGCCAACAACCTGAATGAATTCTGAAGCAGATTTTTCCCAATTCAAACCTCCACATGAAAGTACAGTGCTGGGACTTCTTTGACAATCCAGTGGCTATGACTTTGCCTTTGAATGCTGGGGGGGATTTGGTTTTGATCCCTGGTTGAGGAGCTAAGATCCTACATGTCTTGAACCCAGAAAAACAAAACATTAAAAAAAGAAAAGAAGCAAAAGCAATATTGTAGCAATTCAATAAAGACTTTTTAAAAATAAAAATACAGCCCAGATGACACCTTGATTACAGCCTTGTATACCCTGAGCAGAGGACCAGCTGTAATATAGTAAGACTACTAACACACAGAAATTGTGAGATAATAAATGTGTGTTGTTTTAAGCCACTAAATTTGAGATAATTTGTTATCTAGCAATAGGAAACTAAAACTTTGTTATTCAGCAATATAGCAACTATACAGCCTCGTTACTAGGTATTCAGTCCCTTTGTATCCATAGGCTGACCCTTGGAACGTTCTACCACCTTCTAGTGCATAAATCCAATGACTGCCTCATATTAGTATTGGAAGTCCTGGGTCCCAGGCGATCCCTCAGTCCAAAGCAAGCCAGGCTGGTTAGACACCCTAACACATGGTAGGTCACCATCACATGTAGATGGGCCACCCATGTCTTTCCTCTCAAGGGAAGATATAGCTCTTTCACTGAGGACCGTGGCCCACCTCCCTTTTAACTTCTATCTTCAACTCCATGAGCTTAATTCCCTTTATTGAGCCAGCTATTCCCTCCAACCCCCACCCCCAGGTACATTAAGTGGTGGGGGTATGCAGAGATGGGAAGTAGACAGAGTTATATGCAAAGAGTTCAGGCATTTTGAAATATAAAAATTCTTAGTTGGGAGTGGAAAAAACACATTTTTCTAGCAAGTTGAAAGCAGCCAAACAAGCTGCAACATACTGGGTAATTCTTTTCACCTTTTCTTTCTTCATAACTCATCTTGTTCAAGTAGAATAAGAATTCAGGTAAGCAGGCCAGTATGAACCAGCACCAGGCTCTGGCTTACTGATTCTTACTAAGCCTGGCTTCAAACTAGCTTGAAGCCCTAGCTGAGCAAAGCCAATAGGACTTACCAAAACCACTCCAGCCATGCAGAGAGACCCAGAGTATCTCTCCAGGCCCTGGTCCTCCCTGCTTTCCATTCCTACCTGGTCCTGACTATATTGCCTCTTTTTAAGAATATCTTTATTTATTTGGCTGTGCCTGGTCTTAGTTGAGGCATACAAGCTCTTACTTGCAGCATATGGGATCTAGTTCCCTGACCAAGAATCGAACCTGGGCCCCCTGCACTTGGAGTGAGGCGTCTTAGCCACTGGACCACCAAGGAAGTCCCCTGACTGTATTGCTTGTTAATGGTTTTAGTGTCTTACTTTCCAGTTCTTTCCCAATGGTGCTTAGGATTGGTCCTTGCTAATTCCTGTGCTGTCCAACAGCCAACCCCAATCTCATACCCAACCCTGGCTGCTAGAACTCCAGCCTGGACTCTGAGCCCTAAACCCAGCATTTATCTAAGATGGAATTAAGATCTATCAGACAGCATAATGCTGGCCTCACAGACAATTAGGAGTGCTTAAAGTTCCAACCTAGACCTGGCCCCAAGCTTTGTCTCAATTCCAGTGTCCAGTCAGCTAAACTGGGGGTTCCCTGGACTGCCCATATGGCTCCAACACCCTCTCCCATCTCACATTAAACCAAAGGCTCTGACAGCTCTTAGGGGGTACCCAGGGTTATTCTATAAGGCTGATAAACAAGAATTTATGCTGCACAAAACCCAATTCGATTTGTAAAGAGATGACTTCAAGTGGAAAAACAGAAAACTGACAAGGATCTGAGGAGGGAGGGTATAAAAATATGAGAAACTTCTTCAGAGTAGACTACATTAAGTAAAATTAATTATCTAAATAAAAATCTGAGTGCACTTCTTCCCCAATCTTCATCCTATATAAATCTACACAGAAGTTGTTTTGTTCACTCTCAAATGCACCATCAATTTTAGATATAGGACATGCTCAGGTTTCTGCAGAAAATTTAACTTTTTGTTATCCTTACAAGAGTTGTTTCAAAGATGAAAATCTGATGGTCTATAGATGAATGTTCTCTCAGCCTCCCTTTAAACTAACCCTGTAAAATAGTCATCTGCATCAGTAGCCCATTGTCACAATAATGCCGCTTGATGGCTTCAAAACCCAGGAGCTTTAAACAGCCATCACTTACTCTGGCTTGTGCATCTGTGAGTTGGCTGGGTGTGGGCTGATCTAGGTTGAGCATATGTCCACATCGGCTTCATGGATCTGCCCTCCTCCTCCTCCTCCAGTGAGCTAGCCATTTTCCTCTCATGACCGTGAGAAGGCAGACGCACAAGAGGAAGGCACAACTGAAACACAAATGACTACTAAGGATTAAGCTGGAACTGGCCCCGGTCACTCTGCCCACATTCCATTGGCCACAGCAAGCTGCATGTTCAAACACAACACCCATGCTTCTAAGTGGGAGGACCTGCAGAGTCACAAGGCAAGGCTTCACAAGTCCGAGCCAATTAGTCAATGTACCAGAACATCTAATAGGATGCTGGTTCCTATCTTTACGGTATCTCTAACCAAGTCAACCTGATCTGGTTTTCCCCTCAGTGCACCAACAGCGCTCTGAACATATCTGAATTTCTTTCTTTGACTGACAAAGCTCATTCTTCCAGTGATGGTCAATGGACCATCCATTGACTTTCCTCCTCAGATGATGGCTTTCCTCCACAGTAAGCTTTCTGGAACTCACAAGTCACTTCCACCTCTTAAATGTATCACCTGGGTGAATGTGAAGGTGGGTACTACTCATGGAAGACTCATCTGGCTGGCCCTGAATAAAATAAAAGGCTTCAACTTTTCTTGGGGGAAATTTCCCTGATTTAAATCCTTTTGAATACGTTGTTCTGTCATTTTGAAGAATATGGTTCTGTTGAGTGTTGGATGTATTTTTCCTGCAACAGGAATCATATTTCTTTCCTTTGTTTTTCCAGAGACTTAATATGGTTCTGGCCATGTTTTCCTGACTACAAATCAGGTGCACAGGCTGACAAGGAGAGGAACAACAGGAAGGTCTATTTAAAGCTGGCAATTACTGCTTTTGATATATTGCCTATTACTGAGAATTTGTATTCTTCATATTTCTCCTCACAGGGTATTAAATTTTGATTAAACCCAAAGACCTCTGACTGTCTTCCATAAATAGGGAAAAGTCTATAGAGTCCTAGGCAACGTTTTTATATGCAAAATGAGTTGCTAACTTATCATGCTAATTGTTCCGGTGTTTATCCCCTGAAGTCCTAACTGCTCCCCTTAGATTTGCAGTAAATCTTCCTACCAGCCCATGGCATTCTGGGTGATAAGCAGTATATTTTTTTATAAGGTTCCATTTCCACAAACTATATCACCTCGAAAGGAAATTTATACCTCTATTTGCCCGGATCTCTGGCCAGAAACATCCAATGAAAAAATGAAAGAGGGTCTCAGAAATAAACAGGGGTCAATGTCACTGTTTCTGGGTGCCTAGGGTACAATCCAAGCCTACAAAAATAACATCAGAACTCCACGCCGTATTGGTCAGTCTTTCCAATAACCCAGGAAGGTGGGTGCCATTGCCTCTCAGGATACGGATGAGAAGATGACCAGCCAAATCCTCACATATGTTGACAGAGCCTGGATTTGAACTCAGATTCATCTGACCCCATAGTTTGGCTTTTAAAAGGTCTCCTTGACTACTGTCTTCACATGAGGAGGGGTTATAATGGGAACCCCAACTTCAGATGTGTTACCAAGTCTGCGTCTGCTACATATGGTATTGACCCAACAAGAAGAAATTCTTTTTTAAAAAATATTTATTTATTTGGCTGCATTGGGTCTTGGTTGCAGCATGTAGGGTCTTCATTGTGTCATTGTGGCACATGGACTCTAGTTGTGGAACACGGGTTCAGCAGTTGTTGTGTGGGCTTAGTTGCTCCTTGGCATATGGGATCTTAGTTTCCGGAACAAGGATCAAACCTGCACCCCCAGCTTCGCAAGGCGGATTCTTAACCACTGGACTACCAGGGAAGTCCCAAGAAGAAATTCTTTAAGAATTATCTTTGAATCCTTCTAATCCATTGAAGCAAATCTTGAATTATTCCCCCATATTTTTTCTATGTTTCTGCAAGAATGTGCTTCCAAGAACCTCGTTGGTTCTTGGGCAGACATACTGAACCCACAACCCAGATACCTTCCCCTTAGGCATCTCCAGATTGTTTAACTTAATTTTTCCCCAATACACAATATGTATATAATTCTTCTTCTACACATTTTATTTACTTCCCTGTTTAGTAATAAAAGCTTCTTGCTTAAAAAAATGACTTTCACATGAGTATTCATAGTAGCCTTATTCATAATAGCAGAAAATTGGAAACAACCCTAATGTTCATCAGCTGATGAACAGAAAAATAAAATGTGGAATATCAATACAATGGGACACTACCCAGCAATAAGAAGAAATGAAATACCGGTAAATGCTACACTATGGATAAACCTCAAAAACATTATACTAACTAAAAGAAGTTGGCCACAAGAGACCACATGTTGTATGATTCCATTCACGTAGAATGCCCAGAGAAGGCGAATCTATGTAGACAGAAAGCAGACTAATGACTGTTTGAGGCTGAGGGGTTGCAGGGAGGAGAATTAAGTGTGAAAGAGGTAGACAGGATCACACAGTGATAAAAATATTCTGAAATTGAGTTATGGTGATGGCTGCACAACTTAGTAAATTCACTAAATATTAGTGAATCATATATTTAAACCAGTTAATTTTACAGTATGTAAATTATACCTGAATAAAGTTGTTTACAAAATAATCAATTCATGGGGAACATTTTCAGTTACATAAAAATTGGTCAAACTCTTTGTACCCTAAGCTCATGAGAGATGAATTTCTTTATGCATACAGTGAAGATAGAAATTTCTAACTCAACTATAGTTACCTGAACACCAAATGAGATGTTAAAATGAAAACGTTTTGAAAACTGAAAAATGGTTGATAAAGATTCCTTGGACTTAGCAGTGGATAGAAATTATTTCATTCTCCCCTCTAGGTGGTGCTAGAATCTAAAAATGAGCATGCCACTGCTAAGTGCAAATGTTTTCTACAAAATTACCTTTTCCTATGAGGTTACATCCCTAAAGGGAGTTTTTGGTCCACTGTCCTTCAGTACAGAGCATTCTCCTGAATTAATCTTAGGATAACAGACATCCAAGTTCAGTATCAGCCCCCTAATATCTCACAAATTGTCAATTGCACTTTCCATGTTGCATGGTCCCCTCTTTGTCCTGGGGAATTAGCCCTCTGGTTAAACCACATTCATCTTCCATTCCTCTCCATCTTCATGGAAATTTTCGTTTCCAACATAACTGTATACTTCTTTTCTGTTGCATTTTCAATACTTTCAGGTGCTTTTAGAGTTTCATTTAATTGGGGATGAGGGTCAGTTCACCAAACCATTTGTAAAATGTCTGAAAAATAATCACAGGCCTAGCAAACATAGCCACATCAAGGAAGAAATGCCACAGAAGGGCCCTATCTGCTGGCCCCATGTGTTGGTAGAAGGAACAGCTAATGTGTTCTTACTTTGCTGTGGGCCATGTAGCTTTATGGGATTGCTGGGAGGCTCGGTGATAAGGATTCTGCCTGCAATGCAAGAGGTTCAAGTTCGATCCCTGGGTCAGGAAGATCCCCTGGTGAAGGGAATGACCACCCACTCTAGTATTCTTGCCTGGGAAATCCCATGGACAGAGGAGCCAGGCGGGCTACAGTCCATGGGGTCGCCAAGTCAGACATGACTTAGTGACTAAACAACAAATGTAGCTTTATACATAAGAAAATTAATGCTTCAAAAGCTGTAAGGTGAGAATCTATCTCATGTTCAAGACTTCAGTCTGAGTCCAACTCCTTGTCTCCTCTTCTCTCTTTTAGAAGAAAAAGAAGGGTTTTAAAATTACCTTTTTTGCTCCTCATCTGATGGTATCTGGGAATTGGTGACGGACAGGGAAGCCTGGCATGCTGCAGTCCATGGGGTCGCAGAGAGTTGGACACGACTGAGTGACTGAACTGAACTGATGGTGTCTGGAAGCATTTGGTTCGAGTAGGCGAGCCAAGAGCCCGGAGCGCAAGGCGCATGGGCACTGCTATGCAGCAAGAACACTTAGGGCCATTATACGAGCCCTGAACTCCCGCCGCTCTTGCTTAACTAGTTCCAAGGGCACCAGGGCTGGTCTTTCAAGGGAGCATGAAAACCGAAGCTTGGGCCCCATGATGTGTCTTGCAAAGGAAAGAATACAGAAGCAGCATGAAAACACGTGCGCAGGAGTTGTGCAAACAGACAGCTCATTATTGAGAATTCTTCACTGGTGAAAATGCTTTCCCACAGGGGGAAGGGTTTGAAAAATAGCTCTAGCCTACTGGAGCCTACTCTTAGGTGGAAACAAATCAGCTTTTAAAACACAATACCATAAAAGCTTTAAAAAGTGGTATTTAAGGAGCAGGGAAATAGCCTATGAGAAGTTAATGTGAAATCAATTCAGGCACACAATTTACATCTGCTGCGTTACCCAGAATGGCTCTCTTCCATAACTGGAAATCTATGGACCTAAATCTGGGATGACTGGAAGGAGTTTTATGTCTTCTGGGATGTAGCTGCACAATCTGTCACCAGGAGGGAAAATCTGTAAACCCTTTAGGGCCAGCAGAAGCTGGGGCCCTATTGTTAGAAAACGCACATTTAAAATCAACACCCAACAGAGTAAGTGCTATTCACAGTTCTAGGCCTTTAAGCCCAGCCCTCTGTCCAAACCTGTAGTCTTTCCACACCAGCAGGCTTTGTTTTGCCTAAACATAGTTCATAGCAAACAGTGAGCTGCTCCTGCTTTGAATATTGACGGTGAGTGCCTGGGAGAGACACAGCCAAACTCATTGCTGGGCTGGAGCTGGAACCTTGCTTCTCATGCAATCGGTGAGCAAACTCAGGGTCTGCTGTGGACCTTCTGTGTGAAGTCTGGCCACCCCCACCCCTTGGCATGATGCTGGGTGTTTAGTTCATCCAAACCACTGTGAGGGACTTCCCTGGTGGTCAAGTGGTTAAGATTCTGCATTTCCAGTGCAGGGGATCTGATCAGGGAACTAAGCTATTAATAATACATGGCATGGTGTGGCAACCCCCCATTTTTTTTTACCTGAAATAAAAACCAGTGTGAGTTAGTTATGCACAAAGCATCTTTAAAGTTCCAAGTTTTGAAATTACCTATAATGAGATCAAGAAGGAACATCAGAGGAGTGGAACAGGAAATCGTGATTTTAGGGGCGTCACTAGAATTGCAAGAAAAGGGAGTTCCAAGGAAGAGAAAGTTGGTAAGAATGTCAAATGCCACAGAGAAGATGGGCAAGGTAAGGACCCTCTGTGCCCATGGGGTCTGACCTTTAGATGGCACTCTTCACTTGGGGCTTCCCAGGTGGCACTAGTGGTAAAGAACCCGCCTGCCAATGCAAGAGACATAAGAGACATGGGTTCGATCCCTGGGTCAGGAAGATCCCCTGAAGGAGGGCATGGTCACCCACTCCAGTATTCTTCCCTGGAGAATCCCATGGACAGAGGAGCCTGGCAGGCTGCAGTCCATAAGGTTGCCAAGAGTTGGACACAACTGAAGTGATTTAGCATGCACACACGTTGACCTGGGGAAATAATTCATGGACACGGGAGGAGAAGCCATAGATCGAGTGAATGAAGCCGAACAGACAGCAGGTGTTGGCCCTGTCTCCTCCTGTGTAGGGAAAAGGGAGGAGTTTGAGGTGGAGGCATTAAATAGAAAAGAGATATTTTCCCATTGTAAAGACTTTCTTGAGATGCGGCATGCCTCTATCCAGTGCTGAAATCACAGCCCAGGAACTCTGATCTGGCTATCTTTCTTTGAACAGCTAATGGTAAGGTTTCAATAAATATCTGTGGAAATAAGCAAAGCTACACTCTTAGAACTGCCTATATGCAGACAATTGAAAGCAGAATTTAAAAAAAAAATCATATTGAAATATTTCCACTCTGTTTTTTAAAGTTTTGCCCTTCTTAATTGTGTGACCGCAGACAAGTAACTTATCTGGACCTCAATTTCCTAATGTATAAAAATGTGAAAGTGAATGGCTCGTTGTATAAGAGTGCATAGCTCAGAGTAAGCATATTATACTTTCTTGTTGTTGTTATTCTTATTCTCTTCATAGCTATTTGTCATGCTGGGAGCAAAAGGAGGCCTGTGACACCTGTACTGCTCATTGAAAGCACTCCCAGAATATTTTTGTTTGAGGGAAAATGTTTGAGAAACAGCTCTTGCCTCCTGAAGCCCTCCCTTGGTGGAAACAAAATTGCTTTTAAAATGCAATACATTAAAATGCAATCTCTTTAAAAAATACTAACAGAATTCCAAAAAAGTTCTTAAAAAAAAGTCAATGCCAAGAATAAATCGTAAGATAAACTGCGGACTTTGGGTGATTATGAGGTATCAATCAATGTAGATTCATCAATTATAACAAGTATACCTCTCTGGTGGGGATGTTAGTAATGTGTGGGGGCAGGGAGTCTGTGGGAAATCTTTGTACTCTCTGCTCAGATTTGCTGTGAACCTAAACCTTCTCTAAAAATATAGTCTTTTTTAAAAACTGAAGTATAGTTGATATACAATGTTGTATTAGTTTAAGTTTATAGCAAAGTGCTTCAGTTACATACTTTTTCAGATTATTTTCCATCATAGGTTATTATAAGATATTGAACATAGTTTCCTGCACTATACAGTAGATCCTTGTTTATCTATCTTATATATAGTAGTGTGTATGGTCAACACCGAAATCAGATTGATTATATTCATTGCAGCCAAAGATGGAGAAACTCTATACAGTCACCAAAAACAAGACCAGGAACTGAGTGTGGCTCAGATCATAAACTCCTTATTGACAAATTCAGACTTAAATTGAAGAAAGTAGAGAAAACCACTAGACCATTCAGGTATGACCTAAATCAAATCATTTACAATTATACAGTGAGAAATAGATTTAAGAGACTAGATCTGATAGAGTGCCTGCTGATCTATGGACAGAGGTTCATGACATTGTACAAGAGACAGGGATCAAGACCATCCCCAAGAAAATGAAATGCAAAAAAGCAAAATGGCTGTCTGAGGAGGCCTTACAAATAGCTTGAAAAGAAGAGAAGTGAAAAGCAAAGGAGAAAAGGAAAGATATTCCCATTTGAATGCAGAGTTCCAAAGAATAGCAAGGAGAGATAAGAAAGCCTTCCTCAGTGATCAGTGCAAAGAAATAGAGGAAAACAATAGAATGGGAAAGAATAGAGATCTCTTCAAAAAAATTAGAGATACCAAGGGAACATTTCATGAAAGATGGGCACAATAAAGGACAGAAATGGTATGGACCTAACAGAAGCAGAAGATATTAAGAAAAGGTGGCAAGAATACACAGAAGAACTGTACAAAAAAGATCTTCATGACCCAGATAACCATGATGGTGTGATCACTCACCTAGAGCCAGACATCCTGGAATGTGAAGTCAAGTGGGCCTTAGGAAGCATGACTACAAACAAAGCTAGTGGAGGTGATGGAATTCCAGTTGAGCTATTTCAAATCCTAAAAGATGATGCTGTGAAAGTGCCACACTCAATATGCCACCAAATTTGGAAAGCTCAGCAGTGGCCACAGGACTGGAAAAGATCAGTTTTCATTCCAATCCCTAAGAAAGGCAATGCCAAAGAATGCTCAAACTACTGCACAATTGCACTCATCTCACACACTAGCAAAGTAATGCTCAAAATTCTCCAAGCCAGGCTTCAACAGTACGTGAACCATGAACTTCCAGATGTTCAAGCTGGATTTAGAAAAGGCAGAGGAGCCAGAGATCAAATCGCCAACATCCATTGGATCATCGAAAAAGCAAGTTCCAAAAAATCATCTATTTCTGCTTTATTGACTATGCCAAAGCCTTTGACTGTGTGGATCACAACAAACTGTGGAAAGTTCTGAAATAGATGGGAATACCAGACCACCTGACCTGCCTCTTGAGAAATCTGCATGCAGGTCAGGAAGCAATAGTTAGAATTGGACATGGAACAACAGACTGGTTCCAAGTAGGAAAAGGAGTACATCAAGGCTGTATATTGTCACCCTGCTTATTTAACTTATATTCAGAGTACATCATGAGAAATGCTGGACTGGATGAAGTACTAGCTGGAATCAAGATTCTGGGAGAAATATCAATAACCTCAGATATGCAGATGACACTACCCTTATGGCAAAAAGTGAAGAAGAACTAAATGAAGAAAGTGAAAGAAGAGAGTGAAAAAGTTGGCTTAAAGCTCAACACTCAGAAAACTAAGATCATGGCATCCAGTCCCATCATATCATGGCAAATAGATGGGGAAACAGTGGCAGACTTAATTGGGGGGAACTCCAAAATCACCGCAGATGGTGACTGCAGCCATGAAATTAAAAGACGCTTGCTCCTTGGCAGGAAAGTTATGACCAATCTAGACAGCATATGAAAAAGCAGAGACATAAAAAAAAAAAGCAGAGACATTACTTTGTTCAACAAAGGTCCATCTAGTCAAGGTTATGATTTTTCCAGTGGCCATGTATGGATGTGAGAGTTGGACTATAAAGAAAGCTGAGCACCGAAGAATTGATGCTTTTGAACTGTGGTGTTGGAGAAGACTCTTGAGAGTCCCTTGGACTGCAAGGAGATCCAACCAGTCCATCTTAAGGGAGATCAGTCCTGGGTGTTCATTGGAAGGACTGATGCTGAAGCTGAAACTCCAATACTTTGGCCACCTGATGCAGAGAGTTCATTTAAAAAGACTCTGATGCTGGGAAAGATGAAAGGTGGGAGGAGAAGGGGATGACAGAGGATGAGGTGGTTGGATGGCATCACCAACTCGATGGACATGAGTTTGAGTAATCTTCAGGAGTTGGTGATAGACAGGGAGGCCTGGTGTGCTGCAGTCCATGGGGTCGAAAGAGTCGGCCACGACTGAGCGACTGAACTGAACTGAGTGTGTATCTATTAACCCCAAACTCTTAATTTATCCCTCACTCCCACTTTTCCTCTTTGGTAACCACTGTTTGTTTTCTGTCTCTGAGTCTATCTTTGTTTTGTAGATAAGTTTGTTTGCATCGTTTTTTTAAGATTCCACATGTAAGTGATATCATATCATATTTGTCTCTAAGTATGATAATCTGTAGACCATCCACGCTTCTGAAAATGCCATTATTTCATGCTTTTTTTATGTCTAAAAAAATAATCTTTAAAAAAGTCTGACAGCAGTACTTTATCTAATCACATTTGTAGAAGAAAGAAGCCCCTGTGTCATGCCAGGAGGATGGTAGCCTAGCTGTGCCAGGGTAGCTGTGGCTCTGGGTGACCAGAGTGGGGGAGAGAGCCTCTGTGTCCTGTGAAAGGCAGCCAGAGGAATGGACTAGGATGGGTGCAAGCCTGAGACTGGGGTCTGACAGCACCTACCGTACTGCGTTCTGCTGATCTTCCTGCATAGCTAGGATGGAAGTGAACTCCTGGGAGAAGCCTCCAGGTTGGACTCAGGTTTCACGGAGTGCCCCATACTCTTGCTCATGACCATGATGTGGTGGAGTGTGGAGTTTCTTAGAATACACCTTAAAATGGGACAGCATAGCAATCTTATAGAAGTAGGCTGTTGATGGCAAAGGCCAGGGAAGGGATGCTAGGAGGTGACTGCCTTGCCTTGCTAATTGTACAGGCCTATTTTGAAGTTTTGGCCTCATCACATGGCTGACTGACCTTAGGCAAGTTACCGAACTTCTGACACTTGCTTCCTCGTGCATTGAATGAGGATAATAATATCTGACTCAAGGGCTAAAGGGAGGTTCTGGGGAGATAGTGTGTATATAAGGCCCTTTATGAGGGCTTCCCTGATGGCTCAGTGGTAAAGAATTTGCCTGCAATGCAGGAGACTGGGGTTCAATCCCTGGGACGGGACGAAACAGCAGCCAACTCCAGTATATTTGCCTAGAGAATCCCATGGAGAGAGGAGCCTGATGGGCTAATCCATGGGGTCGCAAAAGAGTCAGATACAACTTAGCGACTTAACAACAACAGTAAGGCACTACAGTGCTTAGTGAACAATGGCTAATTTTTTTTTTAAATCAGTGAATCTAACTCATACTACCCTCTGCTTTGTCTTTCATGGAAAAACAAACACATTTCTACCTGTTACTTCCAATTCCTGATGTTCCAGTATCCTTGTGAGAAGATTTCCTAGTGGAAATTTCCTCCCTTGTTCTCACAAAGATCCAGGATTGAATGGGGGAAGAGTTAGTGATAAAATTGTTTTTCTTCTTTCTAAAGGTCAGAAGCTAAGTCCATGTTTCTCTTGTTGGTTTCTCTCTGACTCATCCTCATGCCGGAAGCAAACTGTGTATTTCCTGTCTCATTTTCTCAGTCAGAAAAATGGGCTTTATTGAATCATTTTTCTCGCCCTGCCTTTCAGCACAACCTTCTGTTTGGGGACATTCTATAAATTGCAGTGGCATGTTTTGCTTCCAATTTCCTCTTTCAGATGTTTTAGGTTCCTTTCCAGAAGTAAGAAATGGGGGACGTATTTCTCCAGGGTTGTGTCATGGAGAACAATACCAGGGAGCAGGGATTCTCACCTCAGGGTGACTTTGCCCCCCAAAGACATTTGTCATTGTCTGGAGACGTTTTTCTTTGTCACAACTGGGGCCTGCGGTTGCTCCTGTATTTCATGAGTAGAGGCCGGGGTGCTCTAACCCTCCCACCATGCATAGGACAGGTCCCCACAACAAAGAATCATCTGGCCCTCATGCCAACAGTACTGAAGCTGAGAAACTCTGCCATAAAGATACGTTAACTTTTCTCATGTACTTTTTCTTTTAACACTTTTGTCCTTGGTCCCAGTTTTCTTTATCCCACCTAATCCAACCTCCTTCCCTCTCTCCTATAAATCTTACTACTCCTTCCCCTTTCTACCACTAAGTCTTTTTTCATTCTATCTTCTGCCCTCTCATTGTTTGCTGGATGATCCTCCGAAGTTCCTAGTCCTTGAAAAATACTCATGAAGTTGCTTTTCCAACTCATGAATTCACCATGTGCCTTTGGGCTGGCCATTCTAACTCTCTGGGCTTCAGCTTCCTCCTTGTACAAGGGCATAGGACTGAATGACCTTTAAGGCTCAAATCTGTGACTGACAATTGTCATGACAATTCAAATGCCTAACACTCTTACAAGAAAGTCTTGGTGTGAGAGAGGACCCCTATTAAAATACACTGGGTTTATCTCTAAATTGTGAGGAAAAAAAATATGTTTCCTCGAGTGTGGGAGTATATGGAAATTCAATCTTGCAAAGGCAATTAGGCATAAGATAAAATCTATGGGAAAATTAAATGAGCTAAAAAGATAGGTTGCAGTGTTATTTATAATAATAGAAAGTTGTAAGCGATATAAATAGCCAACAATTGTGGACTGAGACAAAAAAAGTATGGTATATGATGAAATACCATGCAGCTGTTAATAATAATTAGGAAGTTTTTAACAACGTAGAAAATACTTAGATGAAGGTAACAAAATCATATGTAGTTTATACTCATATTTAATGAAAGCATTTTCTAGAATGTACATTTTTAAATTAAATTATTTTGTCCTTTCTTACTTCAAAGGTAATACATGCTTGTTTGTAAATGATTTCAAAAACTCAATAAGACAAAAGAAAAATTACCTATAATTTGACCACCAGAGTTAACCCTGAGCTATCTTTGGAGTCTTTTTGCATTCTATTTTTAAAATAATAATAGTGTTATATGTTTTTGTGACCTGCATTTCCTTTGCTTGGGCTTCCCTGATAGGTCAGATGGTAAAGAATCTGCCTGCAATGCAGGAGACCTGGGTTTGATCCCTGAGTTGGGAAGATCCCCTGGAGAAGGAAATGGCAACCCCTTCTAGTATTCTTGCCTGGAGAATTCCATGGACAGAGGAATCTGGCGGGCTATAGTCCATGGCGTTTCACAGAGTCAGACATGACTGAACAACTTTCACTTTCACTTTTTTTTTCACTTTTTCCTTGTCACTTTTTCCTAGTCTTCTGCAAAGGCATTTATTTTAATTGCATAATATTCCTTTGTATCTGCACTGGATCAAATTAGGGGAAAGTAAATAAACTTTTATTTTATTTTTTCATTTATTTTTATTAGTTGGAGGCTAATTACTTTACAATATTGTAGTAAACTTTTAAACAATGAAGAGTGCCAATTCACAGTTAGGAGCTTGGTGGACCTGAATGTTGTTCTCTTCATGACTAATCATTGGAATCACCCTCAGGGGGCAGCTTCAGTTATGTTGGGCTTGACAGCTCCTATCACAGAATCATCAAATGGCAAGTTGAGCGGGGATCTTGGAAGTCATGTAGTGCAACCCATTTCTCTCTCTCTCCCCACATCCCTGCTAAATGGATGAGTGCGGTTCTAACCTTCCAACTAACCTATGACCTGGTGTACTTGGGTCGATCTGCCCAGAGCAGGAGAACCATGTGACCCCCCCCTCCCCAGCTCCCGCTCCCCTCCATCCCCAATGCATCTGGCTGAAATGATGGGCCTGCCTGTTTCCCAAACCCTTTCTCCCCGGATAGGGGTCAGGGGACCTCAGGGCCTTTTTGTCACTGGCTTCCCACGACACAGGCTCAGTCTCAGACACTCTTCCCTCTGTGATTCACTGCCAAGTCTGCATTCTGCTTTCCTGTCTGGGGATGTTATGACATCAGATTTATCTGGTAAAAGAGGGAGAAAAATGCTTACCAGCTCATTTTTCTACTGCGGGCACTCTGAAAAATCTTCTAAAGTTCTCACAGCCTCACCACCAGTATCAAAGCCTCAAAAAGCCCTCTAGGACACTCCTCTGGTCAAGGCCACCTGGCCTGAGTGAAATTCCAAAGAAGACAAAACTGCTTTGTTTCAGAAACCCCTCCCTCTGTGTCCATCTCCCATTTCAGACTCCATTGCCCAGTCCTATCCTGGCAGAGAAATTTTCCCATCTGCTGGCAGTTGTAAAGATATCTATGTGTGCATGCGTGCTAAGTCACTTCAGTCATGTCTCTCTCTTTGCAACCCCATGGACTGTAGCCTGCCAAGCTCCTCTGTCCATGGGGTTATCCAGGCAAGAATACTGGAGTGGGTTGCCATTTCCTTCTCCAGGAGTTCTTCCCAACACAGGGATTGAACCCATGTCTCTTATGTCTCCTGCATTGGCAGGAGGGCTCTTCACCACTAGCACCAATCCAAAGACAGGCCAGGGTAACTATGTGACCCCAGGTGTCTCCTAGGGGCTGTTTGAGGCACTTATAGGGCTTTCACCACAGGCTGTACCCCCTTCACTCACCCCTGAAGGGTTGAGGTAGAAGGGAAGCCAGAATTCAGGAAGCCTCAAGTGTGCCAAGCATGGTGCCCGCTGCTTTCTGTAGATTTCTGCATTTATTCCTAACAGCACCGTGCACTGCACATTGTTAATCCAATTTTCATACAGAAGAACTGGGACTTTAAGAGATTAAGTCACTGACAGAAGGAGCAGAGTCAGGATTTGAACTCAAGCTGCTGATTCTAACATTATGTCACAATGTTGCCTTCCCATAAGATCAGTGCCTATGCATTTGGTTACCCTGTTCAGTATTCTTAGGGATTCCCTGGTAGCTCGGACGGAGAAGAGTCTGCCTGCAATGCAGGAGACATGAGTTCGATCTCTGAGTTGGGAAGATCCCCTGGAGAAGGAAATGGCAACCCACTCCAGTATTCTTGCCTGGAAAAATCCCATGGCCAGAGGAGCCTGGTGGGCTACAGTCCATGGGGGCATGAAGAGTCAGACTGAATGACTAAGCACACATGGTTTTTCAAAGAAAAACAGAATGCCTGCGCCCTAAATCAGTGTTCTTTTGTGCTCCAGCTCATAGCTTAATACAAATGTCTTTGCACACATTAAACATTTCCAATTTTTTGCTCCAGACATCAGGAAGGCTGTAGGTTAAAAGGCCAAGCAGAGTCTCCTCCAATTCACTAGTAATGACTCTAACTACTGCCTCTCCTGCCTCCCTTGTCCTTTTGCAATTGCTTCCCCAGAGCCACAAAAGTGAGCCTGGAGGACCTGGAGCATTAGTTATCAAAGTGTGTTCCTCGGACCAACAATAGCAGCATCTCCTGGGAATTTGCTAGGAATGCAGTTTCTGGGACTCTGCTCCAGATTTGAGTCAGAAACTCCAAGGGTGGGGCCCACAATCTGTATTCTAACAAGCCCTCCAGGTGATTCTGATGTGCTAAAGCTGAAGAAGTACTGACCTAGAGAATGACTGGCATCAAGCCTTGGCTCTCAGCCCTCATCCAATCAGCTTCTGAGTTCTGTGGATGCTGCCTCTGCCTCCTGGCTTGGGTGCTTTGTCCTGATTCAGGCCCAGTGAACTCCCGTCTGCCCTATGGTAGTGCCTCCCATTAATTCACCTCTCATCCCTCACTGCCTCCTCATTCCTGTCGCCATCTGATATTGTCCTATCTCTCCACTCTGATGATGTCATGTGGCTGTTGGAATAAAATCCAAATTCCTTAGCTTGATACTCAAGATCCTCCAAAATATGCATCAGACCTTTATTTTTAGCCTTATGTCCTACTTATCCTCCCCTTTATGCATCCTATACCCAAATGGTACAAGAATGACTCCCTGTTTGCTACAGATTTATACTTTCTCACGTCTGTGCCTTTGCTTATGCTATTGTTCCCTCTGCCTGGAATTGCCTCCATTTATCCACATGTAGCTGTTAAGTTTCAGCCCACATGTCATCTCCTCCATAAAGTCTTTCTTCATCCTTCTAAATACTTCCTATTCTTTAAAAAAAAAAATTGAAGTAATTTATTTCCCTATAGAATTAAGTTAAAATTTTGTCCTTTTGCACTTTTAAGTTTTTTATTTAATTGAAATACAATTAACCTACAGCATTATGTTAGTTCCAGATGCATAGTATAGTGATTTGATATTTCTGTACATTATAAGATCTTCCTTCCTTCCTTCCTTTTGAATTCATATAATTTATATTTACTTTTCTTATGGTGCTGATTAAATTATACTTTATGCCTCCTTGTGAAGGAGGCATATTTTATATGTTTTATATCTATCACACCTTATACTTTATATCTCCCTTCCAGATGGTAAGATGACAGAGTTGTGCTTTTTTCCATCTTTGCATTACCTACAGCACCCACAGTGACAGAGCTTAATACATGGTTATTGAATGAAAGAATGAGTGAATGAATGAATGTTGGATCCACATAAATAAAATTGAAACATTTTTCATCCCCTATTCCAAATAAGCCTATCAAAAATCAGTGATATTGCTGTGTTTCTAACGAAATAGTGTCCATTTCATCTCCTCTAAAACTGGGCCAGTTAGAAAGATTAGATTATAGCCCAAAGTTTTCAGGGTGACGGTGTGGGTAGAAACAGATTGTTCCCATAATATCTCTGGCTTGAGTAACAATGTAGGAGAATGAAATGACAATTTTGTTACTAACCTTTGCCATAAACAGCATAAGGGACACCCAAGCCCCAGTAGGTTCTCTGAGTAAGCAAAGGGACAGTAAAGCAGCCACGACTCTCAAGGAAACAATTGCTGGAAGCTTGGAAGTCCCCACAAGCTGGAATCAAGATTGGCAGAGAAATATCAATAACCTCAGATATGCAGATGACACCACCCTTATGGCAGAAAGTGAAGAACTAAACAGCCTCTTGATGAAAGTGAAAGAGGAGAGTGAAAAAGTTGGCTTAAAGCTCAACATTCAGAAAACTAAGATCATGCCATCTGGTCCCATTACTTCATGGCAAATAGATGGAGAAACAGTGGAAACAGTGGCTGACTTTATTTTTTGGAGCTCCAAAATCACTGCAGATGGTGACTGCAGCCATGAAATTAAAAGATGCTTACTCCTTGGAAGGAAAGTTATGACCAACCTAGACAGCATATTAAAAAGCAGAGACATTACTTTGTCAACAAAAGTCCATCTAGTCAAGCCTATGGTTTTTCCAGTGGTCATGTATGGATGTGAGAGTTGGACTACAAAGAAAGCTGAGCACCGAAGAATTGATGCTTTTGGAGTTGTGGTCAATTGTGGTGTTGGAGAAGATGCTTGAGAGTCCCTTGGACTGCAAGGAGATCCAGCCAGTCCATCCTAAAGAAGATCAGTCCTGGGTGTTCATTGGAAGGACTGATGTTGAAGCTGAAACTCCCAATACTTTGGCCACCTGATTCAAAGAGCTGACTCTTTGGAAAAGACTCAGATGCTGGGAAAGATTGAGGGCAGGAGGAGAAGGGGACGACAGAGGATGAGATGGTTGGATGGCATCACTGAATCAATGGACATGGGTTTGGGTAGACTCCAGGAGTTGGTGATGGACAGGGAGGCCTGGCATGCTGCAGGTCATGGGATTGCAATGAGTCGGACATGACTGAGCAACTGAACTGAACTGAACTGAACTGGAAGTCCCCAGTCGAAGTTGCTGGCCTGGCTTCAATCCAAAATTAGGAAAGAGATTTCTGTTCAGACAAAATTAATTATGTAGATCATGTAATACTCCGCTCCATCTTGACATGGCCTTGACTCATTGAAGACCTTCCTCCATATGGGCTGGAAAATGTGACTAAGCACAATTTTTTTGGCCCTCAGCCATGGAGCACCAGCAACAGTGTTCTAAGATCTGAACAAAAACCAGGGCGGAAACGATAACTCTGGGTCCCTGGGTTTACTGCTCAGTGGGAGGGTCTGTGACTGTGGAGAAGCAGAAGTGTCTGGTGTTCTTCTAGGACACTCATGATTCTGATGGGTTTTAAGTTTCCCTGAAAACCCAGTTGTTAGGGAAGCAATCTCTCCTTTTGCCAGCTCTGGGCTTCTAGTTCTGTGTGGTTGCTTGACTTGCTTCCTCACACTGACTCAACAATTGTTTTTTTTTTTTGGAAAAGACTTCATCATCTTTCTAAACTTCACTTCAAGAGGGCAGAGGACAGAGGGCCTGTTCTCTCCAGCCTCCACTTGGGCAGAAGGAAGAATTTGGAAAGGAAACCAGGTCACAGAGTTGAGTGTGGCTGGCATGGCTCCACTTGAGGGCAAGTGGACCCTTCTGCTTCCACCTCACTGAGCAGGATGTCTCCCCAGCCATGAGCAGCTCTTTCTGGCTGACATCTCAGCCCTGGCACTTTTCTGACATGGGTGGTGGCTTCAAGTGCTAAGTCTCTGGGTGACCCTCCACTGTTCTTGTTTTGTTTTCTGCTGCATGAAGTTTCTTATAATAAGGCCCTAGATTCATTTTGTGTATATTGCTGAGAGTCTTTCCTGTGAATGTTTTGAGTTCCTAGACACTTGTTTTTAGCAGGATGCTGAACAGTCCCTCCTCTATCTCAAGATGATTTCCTAGGTGGGCTGACCACATTGGAGTTGGTGTCTCTAACTGTGAGGCAATCTTCAGCAGTGTCAAAAAGTGCTCTTGTAAAGATCTTCCTGGTGGTCCAGTGGTTAAGACTCTGCACTTCCAATGCAGAGGACACAGGTTCGATCACTGGATGGAATTAAGATCCTGCATACCGCATGGTGAGTTGCTATCATTCAATTGCTAAGTCATGTCTGACTCTTTGCAACCCCATGAACGCCAAGCACGCCAGGCTTCCCTGTCCTTCACTATCTCCTGAAGTTTGCTGAGACTCATGTCCATTGAGTCAATGATGCCATCCAACCATGTCATCCTCTGTCACCTCCTTCTCCCCCTGCCCTCCATCTTTCCCAGCGTCTCTTTTGGTGAGACCAAAAGAGAAAAAAAGTGCTCTTGTAGAGGAATGGATGTTTAAGGATATGGAAGAATGATCATCATATACTAAGAATAAAATACAAGTTACAAAGGAATAAACCCTATAACGTGTACTCACACCCAAATACGCGTTAAAAGGATAGATATTAACAGTAGCTATCTCTAGGAAGTGGGTGGGGTTTTGTGTTTTGATTTTTCTCTCCTGGTACATATTTTTAATTTCCAAAACTCTTACCATGAAGAGATTTTGTTTTGGTGATAAGCAAAGAGTAGTGAATATTTTCAATTTTCTAAATAAATAGGTCCTTGGGGAAAAGCAGTTTGTAGGAGGATCCCTAGAGTGGTACCTACAGGGGTTCAGATACACAGCAGGATCCCCTGGTCTTAGCAATATGGTGCGAGTGAGCAGGGGCTGCTGGGGCTTTGCAAAAGCCCAACACGTGAGGCAGATGGGACCTTGGCTTCATCCCTCTCCAGCCATGGTTGACACCAAAGGAGTGAGCCAGGTGGCAGGAAATCCTCAAGCGTCTGGCAGGCAGGCTTTCTGCCTCATATTTGGCAGCTGAAACCACAGGGCCAGAGGAGCAGTGGCCCCCACTCTGAGGAATGAGGGGCCATCGGAGGGCTGACAAGCGGTCCTCTACCTTCTCTCAGCTCTCTGTTTACCGTGCAGAGTGAGTTCTGCACCAATTTCAGCAAAGCTCTTAAGCATTAATGTTCTCTAAGTGCTAGGCCCATTTTGTAAACACCCAGTTTCCAACAAATTGCTTGTTTTCTGAGGCCTGACTAGATTAAGTGCTAGGATTTTGAAAGATGCCGTTTACCTGGGATGTTTGGGAAAGTTCACGTAATTGTGCTCCTGGCTCCTTTCATGTCCATTCCTGCCTCTTGTTTCCACCCTAACCTGTTAAAAGGGTCAACCATGCTCATGTCTATAACTACTCCATGGAAAGGCAACCATCAGTGTGGCTCCAATGCGCATTTTAACCAGAGGCAAAGAGCCCTGAACGCACTGCACCCTTGAGAACTGCCTTATGCGGCAGCCTTAGGGGTCTCCATGCCCTGAATCTGGGATGGGATGGGCTGGAGCAGAGTAAGACCCATCACTTCTGGTTCTGCTGCTCCTTGGGCTTGTAGAATTCCTCAGCTGCTCTTCATCTTGCTGTCTCTTCCTCGCACTGATGGATATAACAAGGGAAATGTGTGTATGGGGTACTCGTTCTCTTGCTGAAGCTCATGTTTTCTAGATGGTGCTACACAATCTGTTTAAAGCTCGAGGCTGAACACATGGCCGTTTAGCATAAACTTTTCATTTTATTTTTAACACCAAAGCACTTAATAACTCCTCCTTCCCTAATGTGTGCTCCCCCCAATAAATACCACTTGTTTATAGTCTCAGGGCAAAATTCTTGGGTTGTGGGGAGACACTGGCACTGCTCCCAAGGCTGCTTTAAAAATCTGGTGGTTCCAGGACTTCCCTGGTGGTCCAGTGGCTAACACTCCTGGCTTCCAAAGCAGGGGGACAATTTTCAATCCCTAGTCAGGGAGCTAGATTCTACATGCTGCAACTAAGAGTTCACATGTCTCAGTTAAAGACCCTGCATGCCACGACTGAGATTCGGCACAGCTAAAATTAATTAATTAGTTAAAATTAAATTAGTTAATTAAAGAAATAAAATCTAGTGTTCTAAGTCAAATTTCAGAGGTTTGTTAGGAAATAATAATAGGAATAAAAAGTAGAGTATTTTTATTAATGGTGAATCTGAACAGACAGCTAGAAGTCATATCTAACAAGTATGTGGGTGAGAATTTGAGACTCTGGTTCCATAGCTTAAGTCCAATAAAACTATAACCCAAGGCATTTTTTTAGGAGGTATTGAATCTCTTCTCTTGATGGCTAAACTCTGTGGTCCTGACCAAATGTTCCCATCTCTGCTAAACCACTGAAAATCATATTACAAAGAAATTAAATGACATAAGCCTTCTATCTTCCCTATGAGAGATTTCATAATATCTTGAAAAGGAAATGTGATTTTAAGAGATGAGACTAGCATCATCTCAACTACATTTAAAAAGACATTCCTAAAAGCTTCAGCACATCAAAGAAAACCATCAACAAAATGAAAAGGAAAATAGGAAGAAATATCTGCAAATCATATATCTGATAAGGAGTTAATATCCAAAATATATACAGAACACATAAATTGCAAAAACCAAAAAAATAACCTGATTTTAAAATGGACAAAGGTTCTGAACGGACATTTTTCCTAAGAAGACATAGAGATGGTCAACAGGTTCATAAAAAAATACTCAACATCACTAATCACTAGAAAAATGCAAATCAAAACCACAGTGAGATATCACCTCAACCTGTCAGAATGGCTATTATCACAAGACAAGAGACACCAAGTTTTGTTGAGGATGTGGAGAAAAAGGGAGCCCCGTGCACTCTTGGTGGGAATGTAGATTGGTACAGCCACTATGGAGAACCATGTGGAGATACTAAAAAATTAAAAACAGAACTACCATATGACCCACCGATTCCACTTCTCAGTATTTATCCAAAGAAAATGCAAACACTAATTTGAAAAGATGTATACACGCTATATGCATTGCAGCATATTTTCAATAGTCAAGATTTGGATGCTTCTTGATGATGAATGGATAAAAAGAGGTGGTACATGAATACTAGAAATACTATTAAACAAGAAAAACAGAATTAAACCTTGCCATTTGCAATGACACGGATAATCCTTGAAGGCATTATGCTAAGTAAAAAAGTCAGTCAGAGAAAGACAAATACTGTTATGATCTCACTTATGTACAGAATCTAAAAACAAACAAACAAAAAAAAGCCTACTACCAATGAAAAACCAAGGTCATAGATAGAGAAAACAGATTGGTGGTTGCCAGAGGTGGGGAGAGGGCAAAATGGGCAAAGAAGGTCAAAAGGTACCAACTTCCCATTATAAAATAATTAAGTCACAGGGATGTAACATAGCAAGGTAACTATAGTTAATAATACTCTGTGTGTTAGTCACTCAGTCGTGTCCGACTCGTTATTATCCCATGGATGATATTACCTGCTAGGCTCCTCTATCCATGGGATTCTCGAAGCAAGAATACTGGAGTGGATTGCCATTTCCTATTCCAGGGGATCTTCCTGACCCAGGGATCGAACCTGAGTCTTCTGTATTACAGGCAGATTCCTTATCATCTAAGTCACTAGGGAAGCTCTAGTAATAATACTATATTGCATATTTAAAAGTTGCTAAGAGAGTGGATCTTAAAAGTCTTCACCATAAGAAAAAACTTTTTATAACTAAATAGGGTGACCCATATTAACTAGATTTATTATGGTGATCATTTTACAATATGTACAAATATTGAATCATCATTCTATACTGAAATACAATGTTAAATGTCAATTATGCCTCAATTTTTAAAAAAGATATTAGTATGCACAAGAAAATTCTCCAGAAAATGTGCAAAAATGAAACCTTTAGGTAGTGAGGTTGTGGGTGATTATTTGCTCCCTTTGTTCTCCACAGTGATTAGACTTTACTTTCATGATCAAGAAGAAGATTAACCATTTCAGAAAGGAAAGTTGAAGGCTAAACCACATTCCTATGGGCCTCATGGAATCAACTCGGTTTTAATCTGCAGTTGGGTCCTTTTTAACAATTGCCTCAGTTATCTGTTTGGCCAACAGATCTTTGAGGACACACAACTGCCTGGGTCGTGTTTAAGAGAAATATGTATTTTCAGCTACAAAAGAAAATTCCAAGTTGTCAGGGGGGCTAAGCTTATAAAAAGGAAGCTTTTGAGAAAGAAGTCATTTTCCCCACCCTTCATGCATTCCACCCCATGACCAGTACTGCGTTAATGACAGAACTCCTGTGTGCAAACGTGTGTGGGGAAGTTTCTACAATACAGGGTTGCATTGTACAAAGAGCCTGTGTTCTGGAGGCCCACGGCAGCTGTGTGCCCTCGGGTCAGCATGAACAAATTCCCCTGCAGAAAGAGAGCCCCCCTAGAGAGCTCAATGAAAGCTACTTAACTAGGAAAGCATGCAGTAAGAGCAGGAAGTTTAGAGATCTACAGAAGGTAGCTCTAGAAACCATTTAGAGTATTCAAAGCCTAGCTTTAAGACCCCTCTCTAACTTAAATCTGGGTGGGGGGTTTGGGGAGGAGAAATTCTCCCACTGCATTTACCTACCTTTTCTTTCCCACCTCTCTTTCTTCCATCACTGATTCACAACTTCCTGTTCACAAGAGCTCCTTGGCCCTGTGGGTGATTTTTCCTTTGTTCTTGTTTTAGTTGCTAAGTCCTGTCCAACTCTTTTGGAACCCTATGGACTATAGCTGCCAGCCTCCTCTGTCCATGGGGATTCTCCAGGCAAGAATACTGGAGGGGTTGCCATTTCCTTCTCCAGGGGATCTCCCCGACCCAGAATGTCGAACCCACATCTCCCGCATTGCAGGCAGATTCTTTACCACTGAGCCACTTGGAAAGCCTGATTTCCTCTTGCTGACCTCTAAGAATCGAGGAAAGGGTGGCCCAGTGGTTAAGACTCCAAGCTTCCAATGCAGGGAGCTTGGGTTCAATCCCTAATTGTGGAACTAAGATCCTATATACTGCATGGTCAAAAAAAAAAAAAAAAAAGAGTTAAGGAGAGAGAATTAGAAAGTAAATCAGGGACCTAAGCTATGTGCTATCTTTGCTGTGTACAAAGAGATAGAACAGGTTAATTCTACGACTGCCATGGACAGTGTGACTGTCAGGAATCTACAGGAAGAGGGCTAGGAGGTTATATCACCAGCTCACCAATGGGAGAGTCTGGAAAACACTCCAAAGTTCAGAGCTCTGAATTCTTCTCCTACCTGACTGTTGAATCTCATCAACCTCCTACGACCCAGATTCTCTGGTGATCAGGGCTGGAAGCAGCATCAGAGATCATGTTACCTAGGGATTGCCACCTCAAATGCCTACAGAGGTCTGGAAAGTGACAAAAATGAGTCATGAACGCTGGGTAAGAGGGTCACAAGGAACGGTGGGGGCTGAGGCAAACCGGAAATAGAGGCATTTACAAAAACACTGTGTGGGCCAAAGAAAACAGGGCTGCTAGCCAACATCGTCATGCAGGCTGCTCATGTGTGACATATGGCTCCAAACTAATCCAAACTAATTTTGTGTATGAAGAAATAAAGGTTCAGAGAGGTGAAGTGACTCACTCCGGGTCACACAGCCGCGCAGCGTGGAGCCGGTCCTGACAGCCCAGCCTGACCTCTGTGCCAGGGCTCTCCCCACCCCACCATACGACCCCCTAACCTGCCCCTTGGCCAAAGCTGGATCACCCAACGGTGTACCTCCCTCCTCCAGTGAAAGCTGATATCAGGCATTTTAGCCAGACTCCGGGACCTTTTTCTTATAACTCCACTTTCCCGTTTTACCTAAGAGATCACACCAGTTGCAAATGCCACCATCAGCTATAGCTTTCCCACACCCTGAATTTCTTCCTTTCACGGCATGCGAAGTGTTTTCTTCTGTTGGGTTTCCCTCTGGGTACAATTTGAGAACTGGTTGCTCCTCATTCCAAGGCTTCAGGCAACAAAACTACAGTTTAGGTCTAAAACTTCTGACTGAGATAGTCTGAGCATTGGTGCAAGTTTTGCTGGAAGTTAACTTTAAGTTTGTCCTTAAAATGTTGGGGAAATTAATTACTAGTTGTAAAGCACTCTGAAAATTAGTGATGAAAGGATCCATGGATCTACAAAATATTATTATAATTAATGAATGCCTATCAATAAACTGTGATTAAGAATAATGGGCGTTCTTCACAGGTTATCAAGCTGAGGCATCTTTCACACGGGTACTTGTAGTACCATCTGTTTTGCCAGAAATATTCTCTTTGTAATTTGCTCATGAGAGTGTTGTTTTAGTGTAAAAAGGTACATTTTGTGCTTTGAAGAGAATATTACTGATATTTTTATACACCATGAGTTAGCAACAATGGATACTACCCTTAATTTCCATTTATAATTACTATTGGGAAACTTTTTCAATTATCCTCAAGTTTTGTTTCAAGGAGAATCTTGTCAGATATTATATATGTTTAGGTTTCCTCCCCCAACTGCTCCTCCATCTAAGAACTCAATGTCTTTTTGGCTTTTCAAATCGGAGAGATTCTTTCTGGTTTTAATTTATTCATTTTTAATTGAAGGATAATTGTTTTACAATATTGTATTGGTTTCTGCCATACATCAACATGAATCAACCATAGGGTATAAATAGCAAATACCATGCAGAGCTCAGGGTCTACACATAGCAAATGCTCAATAAACATTTGATGAGTGAGCGAATGAGTGAGTGACAGGCAGGCCATGGTTGCCTGAATCCTTTTTGGGAGTTTGGATGATGTTAGCACTCAGAGTTGTGAGGCTATGTTAGTTCTGTTGGTAAATGGACAGACTGTCTCCTGGCTGGAATCTTTCATATCTGAAGCTTGGTTTGGATTTCCAGTCCATCGATCAAGCCCATTTAGTGACTGGTAGTGGTTTCCCTGTTCAGTGGTGATAAAGACTGGCTTCATTATTTCATTTGTTTGTGGATCATATATAAAAATTCCAAAGTTATGGGGCTTGGAACAGAACAAAGCAATTGCAGTGATTCCCCTGAGTCTCACAAACCACACAGGTCCTGCTTTGAAACAGACATACTTAGGTTCAAATTCTAGACAATAATAATGGCAAATATTTAAGCAGTGATTACATTATGCTTAGTACTATGCTAAGCACTTTGCATGGATTATCTCATTTATTTCTCATGATTACCCTAATGAAGACAGTACTATAATTATGCCTATATTAAGTTGAGAAATAAGAGGCAGAGAAGTAAAGTAATTTATCCTAAACAACACTGGTAAGTAGCAGAGCTAGGACCTGGGCTCAGATCTATCTGATTCTGGGGTCTGACCTCTTAATTCCTATAATTGCCTCTCATCAATCACAGCTTTGCCACTTATTACCTCTGTAACCTTAAAGGAGTCCTTTGACTTCTCTAAGACTTGGCTATCTCATTTTTTAAATGAATATTGTCACAGCCACTTTTCAAAGTGTGTACCTGAGCATCAGCCTCTTCTTTATTCCTCTCTCTCAATCTAATAATAAGGTTCAAAGAAAGCTGTTCTTTTCTCATAGTGCTTACTTGTGACCCCACTGATAAGCAAAAAGGTGAGCCCATGACCCCAAAAGGCTCAGTCTGGGTGGTCTATCTCTTTGGCCATAGTTGTTTTGTCAGGGGGTAGACACTGGACTCTGGTCAGGTCAGTTGAGCCTCTCTCTGGGATATTTTTTACCTGGCACCAGAGAAGGTGAGCTTCAGCCCCTTGGTGGTGATAAAACAGAGAGATGGGAGCCTGACTCTGCTTCAGGCTCCCATCTGCAATGCTGCAAAAGGAGAAAGCATATCAGACAGAATGAAGCCAATGTAAAGACTAAAGCAGAAGGGATTAGATGGAGGAAAACAGCCCAGGTTTAAACACACCCAAGTCCTAGCAGCTCCTCTGCCATTTCTCCAGCATAGTTACAGAAACAATAAGTCCACATTTATGCCTAAGCTAATTTGAGTTATGTTTTCAGTTACTGACACTAAAATAAAGAGAACCCTGTCAAGTACAACATTGCATTGGATATATGTAAGCCTAAATGAGCACATGTAGGGAAACCCATTTATGAATTTAGACATACCATTTTAGACATACCATTAGTGGGCTTACAAGGAAGCTTGGGTAAGTTGTATCAGTACTGGGAATGGTGTCTCCTGGAGTTCACAGTACATAACATTTGCACTCCGGTGCCATAGATATGATCATTACATCACCCAAAACTTGATACCTGGCCCATCTCCATCCAGTGCAAACTTATTGCTAATTACAAGCATTGGCATCTTGGCTTTTACCAGAAGTTCTATTTTGCTAAAGAGCTAGCGCCAAGTATCAGAGAGAAAATCAAACATAAGCAAAATTCTCAAAAGCAGAAATGACAGAAAGGATGGAATTAGAAGAAAAAGACAATAAAAGAGTTGTTGGAAATATGCTCCATGTGCTCAAGAATGTAAAGAAAAATATGAATACAATGATAACAGGAATAAAAGAAATTTAAAAAGGCCAAGTTGGAGCATCTAGAGATGAAAAATGCAATATTTTAAATAAAAATACACTGGGTAGAATTAGATGCAGATTAGGTATTATAAAATAAAATACTGGTGAACATGAAGAACTAAAGATAAATTATCCAAAATAAACCACAGAGAAAAAGATTTTTTGAAAAAGACCAGAGACTTTTGAAAAAAATGTCAAGCAGCCTAGCATATGGTAACTGGAGTTCTAAGAGGAAAGGAGAGCATGAAAAATAACATATTTAAGGAAATAATGATTGAAAAATCTCTAAAATTTAATAAAAGTGGTGACTTTTAGATGTGAGAATCTCAACAAACTTCAAATAAAATAAACAGAAATAAAATAACATAGTGAAAAAGAGCAGCCAAATAAAAACAGTGGGATATAAGAACACATTCCTTGTCAGAAACTATGAGCCAAAGACAATGGAGGGACACCTTTAAAGCACTGAAAGGAAACCCAATAGTCAACCTAGAATTTTATATTCACTGAAAATGTCTTTCAAAAACAACGGCAAATGCAACATTTTTCAGAGAAACAAAAGCCAGTAGACCTCCACTATGAGAAATGTTAAAGGAAGTTCTTCAAGGAGACTGGTAGGAAGGTGGAAATTTGGCATAACAAAGGAATAGAGCACACTGGAAATGGGAAATAAGTGGGTCATATAAAAAACATTTCAATTTTTCATTTTTTAATTCTAAAGTTTTTACCACATGTAAAGTTAAAATGAATGACATCAAAAAGCAGGTGAAAAATTTTATACCATACATAAAGTTGAAGACAGATTAAACTAAATATGTATAATATAAATCCTAGAGCAATCGATAAAATAAAGAATAAAAATTGCAATAAAAAACTAAAGAAGTACTGATAATAAACCAATTGTGAAGCTAAAATGGGAACATAAAACAAAATAAACAAGTAGACAAAGAAAGGAAACAAAGAACATATGGGGAAAATAGAAAATAAAGAGCAATATGGTGATTTTAAATTGAACTATATCAATTACAGGTGGCAAGAACACACAGAAGAACTGTACAAAAAAGATCTTCACGACCCAGATGATAGTGATGGTGTGATCACTCACCTAGAGCCAGACATCCTGGAATGTGAAGTCAAGTGGGCCTTAGGAAGCATCACTACAAACAAAGCTAGTGGAGGTGATGGAATTCCAGTTGAGCTATTTCAAATCCTGAAAGATGATGCTGTGAAAGTGCTGCATTCAATATGCCAGCAAATTTGGAAAGCTCAGCAGTGGCCACAGGACTGGCAAAGGTCAGTTTTCATTCCAATTCCAAAGAAAGGCAATGCCAAAGAATGTTCAAACTACCGCACAGCTGCACTATCTCACATGCTAGTAAAGTAATGCTCAAAATTCTCCAAACCAGGCTTCAACAATACATGAACCATGAACTTCCAGATGTTCAAGCTGGTTTTAGAAAAGGCAGAGGAGCCAGAGATCAAATTGCTAACATCTGTTGGATCATCAAAAAAGCAAGAGAGTTCCAGAAACATCTACTTCTGCTTTATTGACTATGCCAAAGTCTTTTGCTGTGTGGATCACAACAAACTGTGGAAAATTCTGAAAGAGATGCGCATACCAGACCACCTGACCTGTCTCTTGAGAAACCTGTGTGCAGGTCAGAAAGCAACAGTTAGAACTGGACATGGAACAACAGACTGGTTCCAGATCAGGAAAGGAGTATGTCAAGGCTTTATTTGTCACCCTGCTTATTTAACTTATATGCAGAGCACATCAAGAGAAATGCTGGGCTGGAGGAAGCACAAGTTGGAATCAAGAATGTTGGGAGAAATAACCTCAGATATGCAGATGACACCACCTTTAAGGCAGAAGGTGAAGAAGAACTAAAGAGCCTCTTGATGAAAGTGAAAGAGGAGAGTGAAAAAGTTGGCTTAAAGCTCAACATTCAGAAAACTAAGATCATGGCATCCGGTCCCATCACTTCAGAGCAAATAGATGGGGAAACAGTGTAAACAGTGGCTGACTTTACTTTTGGGGGCTCCAAAATCACTGCAGATGGTGACTGCAGCCATGAAATTAAAAGATGCTTACTCCTTGGAACAAAAGTTATGACCAACCTAGACAGCATATTAAAAAGCAGAGACATTACTTTGCCAACAAATGTCCTTCTAGTTAAGGCTATGGTTTTTCCAGTAGTCATGTATAGATGTGAGAGTTGGACTATAAAGAAAGCTGAGTGCCAAAGAATTGATGCTTTTGAACTGTGGTGTTGGAGAAGACCCTTGAGAGTCCCTTGGACTGCAAGGAGATCCAACCAGTCCATCCTAAAGGAGATCAGTCCTGGGTGTTCATTAGAAGGACTGATGTTGAAGCTTAAACTCCAATACTTTGGCCACCTGATGCAAAGAGCTGACTCTTTGGAAAAGGCTCTGATGCTGGGGAAGATTGAAGTCAGGAGGAGAAGAGGATGACAGAGGATGAGATGGTTGGATGGCATCACCGACTCAATGGACATGAGTTTGGGTAAACTCCAGGAGTTGGTGATGGACAGGGAGGCGTGGTGTGCTGCAGTCCACGGGGTTGCAAAGAGTGGGACAAGACTGAGCAACTGAATTGAACTTAACTAATATTACTTGAGATGGTTAGATAGCATCACTGACTTAATGGACCTGAATTTGAGCAAACTCCAGGAGATAGTGGAGGACAGAGGAGCCTGGCGTGCTGCAGTCCATGGGGTCACAAAGAGTTGTATAACATTTAAAGATGGAACAACAATGACAACAACAATATCAGTATATCAGATATAGTCTAAACATTCCATTTAAAAGGCAGAGATTATCAGCTTGGAAAGAAAAATAAGAACAATTCTATATTATCTATAAGAAGCATCCTTTAACTAAAACAACACAACTAGACTGAAGGAAGAGGGTAACAAAACGTAGCTTTGCAAACACTAATAAAAGGAAGACTAGAGTGATAATGTTAATATCAAACAAAGTAGACTTCAGAACAGGACATATTACTGAAGATGAAAAGGAGCATTAACTAGATAGAGATTAATTCATTAAGATATCATGACAACTCTTAACTTGTACACACCTAATAACAGAACTCCAAAATACCTGAAACAAAAAGTGAAAGGACTGAAAAAGAAACAAATACTCAATTATATTTGGAAATTTCAATATGCCTCCTTTGGGATCTGATAGAACAAGTTGGCAAAAATCAGTAAGTACAGAGAAGAGTTGAACAGCACAATTGACTCCCTTGACATAATTGAGTTGGCTTTTGGAATCAGACTCTAATGATAGAATTCTGAAATTGGTTCACTCACTAGCCAGATGACAATGACCTCATCACTAGTGGTAGGTATTGATAGTTCCTGAAATGCCATAACAAAGCAATTGCTAAAGCTTTCACCTTTAGAAAGTAGGGATGACATAAATGGGGAAGGGTACACACTAGCTTGGAAAATGTCTCTGACATTTCAAGGGTAGGAGGGGAAATAACTCTAAAGACTGTGAAATGGGGTGGTCAATTTAAAGCAAAGTGTGAGACCTGGACAGCATACAAAGAGATCCTTATTTCTTTCTCCAGAGGTGTGGCAGGAGCTGAATGCCAGGCATAATAATTAATTGTAAAAGAGGTAGAATTTAGGGAAGCTGAATTCTCAGGTAGGCAAGTCTATGTCAAAGTTAGAACCACGCTGTTTGCAAACTGAATCAGCACATGTCTCAGCATCTTATACAAAATCCTTCCCAAATTCAATTGCTTTCAAGAACTGGCCTGTAACACAAATCCTGAGATGGGCCCGGCCAAGGCTGTAGTGGATAAGTGACCTTGACTACACCAAGTCCAAGAAGTCTACAGTTTTCCCCTGAGAACCCGGACCTATTACCTACCTCAGTCAAGCAGCCAAGGGTTTGCCCTGTGGTCAGGGAGGAACAAATGCTTGGAGCAACTCCTCTCAGTTGACCTCACATCCCTAAATGGTGTCATTTGAGAGGACAGGTGATCTTCTGAATGCAGTTCATTTCTTTCTAGGAGCGTGCTTCTAGACATAGCAGGGTAGCTGCAGGCAATTTCTGTTGCACACTCAGGGTTGAACTTCAGAGAGGGGAGAAGCAAAATTATTTCCCTGGAGAAAAATTCAAACTTACTAGAGAAAAAGTCATGGGAGTTCCCACATGTATGGGTCTGGAAACATCTTGCTAGCATTGGTCAGTTCAGCAGAAATTCCTTTTTCTTATGATTGGAGGGGGTTAGTGCAATAAGGAGATTCTATTACCTAAAGCTGTTCAGAAGGTCACTTAATGTATTTCAGAGTTCCCATTTTATTGCAGCACTTGCAAACCATACTCCAGTTACTTAAGTCTCCTATATTTTCTTTCAAATCACCAATAAACAGTTGGGCTGGTCTCATCTCTTCTAAGAAAAGAAGGAGAAAAAACTAGCAAGAAGACAGACATATAGACATAAAGAAAGACAACCAACATCTACAAGAACTACAAATCCTCTCTAATCACACAAACTGGTTTGCCAGGTGGCTCTGGAGCCAGCTCCACTTGCCAGGTTACATTCACACACTTTTGTTGGATTGCATCACCTGTTTCAGGTGCTCTGGCCTTGTGAGATCCTCTCCCACAGGGAGGCGTTCTGTGATGAGAATAACATGAGCAGTAGTAGCTAAGCAAGGTGACTCAGTTTTTGGATTGCTGCATGTTGAACCGTCAAGCCCTGTCACTTGAGGCGAGTGGCTGAGCCCTCAGAACAGACAGAACAAGCCCCTGTGGCAGGGTTGGTACACGGGTCAGGCTGCCCTGGCTTCAGACAGGTCTTCCAGCCACAAACCTGCTTCTTGAGGTAGCTCTCCTGGCTGTGAAACTATGCTTTTTATTTTTGCATTTGGCCATTTGTATGATTTTTATTCATTCTGCCTTAGCTTCTATTAGGCCCTGATTAACCCCCTCTCCCTGCCCTGCCCTTGCCTCTCTCCCCGCCAACTCTCCCCGCACAATGATGTGTTTCCCAAACCCATGCCCCTCAAGCCTATTAGGACTGCTCGCTAGATTTTTAAGGAGGTCTCATTTTCTTGCATGGCATTCAAGGCCTTTTACAAGCACAACCAATTAGGTTCCCACTCTCCTCTCCCACCTAATCTCACCCCTAATTTGGCAAGGCTGCAATAGATGTTAGAAGCCCAAGTCAGAATATCTTCTTAACCAAGTAAAAGAAAAATTGTGAGTCTATTGGCAGAGAATATTTTCAATCTGTATGATATTAGAACAGTCTAGGTCTTATGGTATAATTTCTCCTTCCCATCTCTTGCCTGCCTCTGTGTCACTGTTATTTCTGCCTAGAAGCACTTTTGACTTCCTCAATTTCCCAACTCTCATTTCCCAGCTTGTTGATAGTCCATGTGTCTGTCCAGTCCTAGGTTAAATTCACTCCCTCCATTTCACAGTTTAAATTAATTTCTCTCCTTTCTGTGCCCTCTGCTGCTGCTGCTGCTAAGTCACTTCAGTCGTGTCCGACTCTTCGCGACCCCACGGGATTCTCCAGGCAAGAGTACTGGAGTGGGTTGCCATTGCCTTTTCTGTGCCCTCTAGCCATTTAAAAATCCTTTCCATATTTTCTCTTCATTAAAGAAGAATGTGTGTGTTTTATTCACATTTATGTTCCCCTTTAGCATCTAGTTATAAAAAACCTTCCTTGACAACAAATAACACACAAAGGGATTCCCATAAGGATAACAGCTGACCTATCAATAGAAACCCTCCAGGCCAGAAGGGAATGGCAGGACGTCCTGAAAGTAATGAAAGAGAATAACCTACAACCTAGATTACTGTATCCAGCAAGGATCTCATTCAGATATGAAGGAGAACTCAAAAGCTTTACAGATAAGCAAAAGCTGAGAGAATTCAGCACCACCAAACCAGCTCTTCAACAAATGCTAAAGGATCTTCTCTAGACAGGAAATGCAGAAAGGTTGTATAAACGTGAACCCAAAACAACA